>NC_085844.1:256739714-256973922 GCF_035594765.1 Anolis carolinensis | reverse complement strand
GAAGGAAGGGAGAGGGAAGAAAGAAGGAAGGACAGAAGGAATGAAAGAAGTGAAGGGAGGAGGGACAGGAAGGAAGGAAGGAAGGAAGGAAGGAAGGAAGGAAGGAAGGAGAGAAGGAAGGAAACCGGACGGAAGGAAAGAAGGAAGGAAGGTGAAGGAGAAGAGGAGGGGAGGAAGGAAGGGAGAGGGGAAGAAAGAAGGAAGGACAGAAGGAATGAAAGAAGTGAAGGGGAGGAGAGGGAAGGAAGGAAGGAAGGAAGGAAGGACGGAAGGAAGGACGAGGAAGGAAGGAAGGAAGGAAAGGAAGGAAGAGACAGGAAGGAAGGTGGAAGGACGAAGAGGAGGGGAGGAAGGAAGGGAGAGGAGGAAAAGAAGGAAGGACAGAAGGAATGAAAGAAGTGAAGGGGAAGGAGAGGGAAAGGAAGGAAGGAGGAAGGAAGGAAGAGGAAGGAAGGACGGAAGGAAGGAAGGAAGGAAGAAGGAAGACGAGAAGAGGAGGAGGAGGAAGGAAGGGAGAGGGAAGAAAGAAGGCAGGACAGAAAGAATGAAAGAAGTGAAGGGGAGGAGAGGAAGACGGAAGGAAGGAAGGAAGGAAGAAGGAAGGAAGGAGGAAGGGAGAGAGGGGGGAAGAAGGAGGGACGGAAGGAGACAGAAGGAAGAAGAGAAAGAAGAAGGGGGGACAGGCGGCAGAGGACGGAGGAGAAGAGACAGAGGAAGGAAGGAGAGGAAGAAGAAGGAAGGCCGAAGAATGACGAAGTGACAGGGGAGGAGGAAAGGAAGGAAGGAAGGAAGGAAGAAGGAAGAAGGAAGGAGAAGAGGAGGGGAGGAAGGAAGGGAGAGGGAAGAAAGAAGGAAGGACAGAAGGAATGAAAGAAGTGAAGGGGAGGGGAGGGAAGGAAGGAAGGAAGGAAGGAAGGAAGGAAGGAAGGAAGGACGAAGGAAGGAAGGAAGGTGGAAGGAGAAGAGGAGGGGAGGAAGGAAGGGAGAGGGAAGAACGAAGGAAGGACAGAAAGAATGAAAGAAGTGAAGGGGAGGGGAGGGGAGGGAAGGAAGGAAGGAAGGACGGAAGGAAGGAAGGAAGGAAGGAAGGAAGGAAGCGAAGGAGGAAGGAGAAGAGGAGGGGAGGAAGGAAGGGAGGGGGAAGAAAGAAGGAAGGACAGAAGGAATGAAAGAAGTGAAGGGGAGGGGAGGGAAGGAAGGAAGGACGGAAGGAAGGTGGAAGGAGAAGAGGAGGGGAGGAAGGAAGGGAGAGGGACAGAAACGAAGGAAGGACAGAAGGAATGAAGAAGTGAAGGGGAGGAGAGGGACAAGGAAGGAAGGAAGGAAGGAAGGAAGGAAGGAAGGAAGGAAGGAAGGAAGGAAAAGGAAGGATGGAAGAAAGGAAGGAAGGTGGAAGGAGAAGAGGAGGGGAGGAAGGAAGGGAGAGGGAAGAAAGAAGGAAGGACAGAAGGAATGAAAGAAGTGAAGGGGAGGAGAGGACGGAAGGAAGGAAGGACGGAAGGAAGGAAGGCAGGAAAAAGGAAGGAAGGAAGAAAGGAAGGAAGGTGGAAGGAGCAGAGGAGGGAGGAAGGAGGGAGGGAAAGAAGAGCAGGACCGAAGGAATGAAAGAAGTGAAGGGGCGGAGAGGGAACGGAAGGAAGGAAGGAAGGAAGGAAGGAAGGTGGAAGGAGACGAGGAGGGGAGGAAGGAAGGGAGAGGGAAGAAAAGAAGGACAGAAGGACGTGAAGGGGAGGGACGGGAAGGGGACGGAAGGAAGGAGAGGAAGGAAGGACAGAAGGAATGAAAGAAGTGAAGGGGAGGAGAGGGAAAGGAAGGACGGAAGGAAGGAAGAAAGGAAGGAAGGAAGGAAGGAAAAAAGGAAGGAAGGAAGAAAGGAAGGAAGGTGGAAGGAGAAGCGGAGGGGAGGAAGGAAGGGAGAGGGAAGAAAGAAGGAAGGACAGAAGGAATGAAAGAAGTGAAGGGGAGGAGAGGGAAAGGAAGGAAGGAAGGAAGGAAGGAAGGAAAGAAGGAAGGAAGGTGGAAGAAGAGGAAGGAGGAGAAGAGGAGGGGAGGAAGGAAGGGAGAGGGAAGAAAGAAGGAAGGACAGAAGGAATGAAAGCAAGTGAAGGGGAGGAGAGGGAAGGAAGGAAGGAAGGAAGGAAGGAAGGAGGACGAAGAGGAAGGAGGAGAAGAGGAGGGGAGGAAGGCAAGGGCGAGGGAAGAAAGAAGGAAGGACAGAAAGACTGAAAGAAGAGAAGGGGAGGAGAGGAAAAGGAAGGAAGGAAGGAAGGAAAGAAGGAAGGAAGGTGGAAGGAGAAGAGGAGGGGAGGAAGGAAGGGAGAGGGAAGAAAGAAGGAAGGACAGAAGGAATGAAAGAAGTGAAGGGGAGGAGAGGAAAAGGAAGGAAGGAAGGAAGGAAAGAAGGAAGGAAGGTGGAAGGAGAAGAGGAGGGGAGGAAGGAAGGGAGAGGGAAGAAAGAAGGAAGGACAGAAAGAATGAAAGAAGTGAAGGGGAGGAGAGGAAAAGGAAGGAAGGAAGGAAGGAAAGAAGGAAGGAAGGTGGAAGGAGAAGAGGAGGGGAGGAAGGAAGGGAGAGGGAACGAAAGAAGGAAGGACAGAAGGAATGAAAGAAGTGAAGGGGAGGGAGGGAAGGAAGGAAGGAAGGAAGGAAGGAAGGAAGGAAGGAAGGAAGGAAGGAAGGAAGGAAGGAAGGTGGAAGGAGAAGAGGAGGGGAGGAAGGAAGGGAGAGGGAAAGAAAGAAGGAAGGACAGAAAGAATGAAAGAAGTGAAGGGGAGGAGAGGAAAAGGAAGGAAGGAAGGAAGGAAGAAGGAAGGAAGGTGGAAGGAGAAGAGGAGGGGAGGAAGGAAGGGAGAGGGAAGAAAGAAGGAAGGACAGAAGGAATGAAAGAAGTGAAGGGGAGGGGAGGGAAGGAAGGAAGGAAGGAAGGAAGGTGGAAGGAGAAGAGGAGGGGAGGAAGGAAGGGAGAGGGAAGAAAGAAGGAAGGACAGAAGGAATGAAAGAAGTGAAGGGGGAGGAGAGGGAAGAAGGAAGGAAGGAAGGAAGGAAGGAAGGAAGGAAGGAAGGAAGGAAGGAAGGAAGGAAGGTGGAAGGAGGAAGAGGAGGGGAGGAAGGAAGGGAGAGGGAAGAAAGAAGGAAGGACAGAAGGAATGAAAGAAGTGAAGGGGAGGAGAGGGAAAGGAAGGAAGGAAGGAAGGAAGGAAGGAAGGAAGGAAGGAAGGAAGGAAGGAAGGAAGGAAGGAAAAAAGGAAGGATGGAAGAAAGGAAGGAAGGTGGAAGGAGAAGAGGAGGGGAGGAAGGAAGGGAGAGGGAAGAAAGAAGGAAGGACAGAAGGAATGAAAGAAGTGAAGGGGAGGAGAGGGAAAGGAAGGAAGGAAGGAAGGAAGGAAGGAAGGAAGGAAGGAAGGAAGGAAGGAAGGAAGGTGGAAGGAGAAGAGGAGGGGAGGAAGGAAGGAGAGGGAAGAAAAGAAGGAATGAAGGAAGTGAAGGGGAGGGAAGGGAAGGGGAAGGAAGGAAGGAGAGGGAAGAAAGGGACAGGGGAGGAAAGAGGGGAGGAGGAGGAAGGAAAGAAGGAAGTGAAGAGGAGAGGAAGGAAGGAAGAGAAAGAAGGGGAAGGGATGGGAGGAAAGGAGAGGGAAGAAGGAAGGAAAGAAGGAAGAAAGGAGGGGAAGCGGGAGGAAAGAAGGAAGGAAGGAAGGAAGGAAGGAAGGAAGGAAGGAAGGAAGGAAGGAAGGAAGGAAGGAAGGAAGGAGGGAAAAAAGTGAAGAAGAGGGAGGAAAGGGAAGGGGAAAGAAGGAGAGAAGGGTAACGGGAGGATGAGAGGAAGGAAGGAAGGAAAGAGAGGGAGGAAGGAAGTGACGGGAGGAGAGGGAAGGGGAAGGAAGGAAGGATGGAAGGATGGAAGGGGGAGGAAGGGAAGAAGGAAGTGAAGAGGAGAGGGAGGGAGGGAGGGGAAGGGGAGGAATGAAGGAAGTGAAGGAAGAGGAAGGAAGGGGAGGGAAGGGGAAGGGAGGAAGGGAATAATAATAATAGTAGTAGTAGTAGTAGTAGTAGTAGTAGTAGTAGTAATCTTATTTCTTTCCCACCTCTCCTCACAGCTCGAGGCGGTTTATAACATTCCGAAAACGCATAATCAAAACCCATCATTTATAAACACTCCGTAGAATCAAAACATCCGGGCAACGTCCCCTGGGCAACGTCCTTGCAGATGGCCAATTCTTTCACACAGAAGTGACTTGCAGTTCCTCAAGTTGCTCCTGACACGGAAAAAAAAAAACTCCATAGAATGTGCATACGAAGACATGTTCCCATAAAATGCATATGAAAATACACCAAAACAAAAGTTAGACATAGAAGGGAGTTTCCAATTCGTATTTAAAACTGGTGGGTTAGGAAGGAAGGAAGGAAAGAAGGAAGGAAGGAATCATAGAATCATAGAATAGTAGAGTTGGAAGAAACCTCATGGGCCATCCAGTCTAACCCCCCGCTAAGAAGCAGGAAATCTCATTCAAAGCACCCCCGACAGATGGCCATCCAGCCTCTGCTTCAAAGCCTCCAAAGAAGGAGCCTCCACCACGGCCCCGGGGAGAGAGTTCCACTGCCGAACAGCCCTTCTCACAGTGAGGAAAGAAGGAAAGAAAGAAGGAAGGTAGGAAGGAAGGAAGGAAGGAAGGAAGGAAGGAAGGAAGGAAGGAAAGAGAAGGAAGGAAGGAAGGAAAGAAGGAAGGAAGGAAAGAAGGAAGGAAG
The DNA here is from genome assembly GCF_035594765.1 of Anolis carolinensis. Taxonomy (NCBI): domain Eukaryota; kingdom Metazoa; phylum Chordata; class Lepidosauria; order Squamata; family Anolidae; genus Anolis; species Anolis carolinensis. Next base: position 256,969,179 of record NC_085844.1, on the reverse strand, counting down.
GAAAGAAGGAAGGAAGGAAAGAAGGAAGGAAGGAAGGAAGGAAAGAGAAGGAAGGAAGGAAGGAAAGAAGGAAGGAAGGAAAGAAGGAAGGAAGGAAAGAAGGAAAGAAAGAAGGAAGGAAGGAAGGAAGGAAGGAAGGAAGGAAAGAGAAGGAAGGAAGGAAGGAAAGAAGGAAGGAAGGAAAGAAGGAAGGAAGGAAAGAAGGAAGGAAGGAAAGAAGGAAGGAAGGAAGGAAGGAAGGAAGGAAGGAAGGAAGGAAGGAAGGAAGGAAGGAGAAGGAAGGAAAGAAAGTAGGAAGGAAGGAAAGAAGGAAGGAAGGAAAGAAGGAAGGAAGGAAGGAAGGAAAGAAGGAAGGAAAGAAGGAAGGAAGGAAAGAAGGAAGGAAGGAAGGAAAGAAGGACGGAAAGAAGGAAGGAAGGAAAGAAGGAAGGAAGGAAGGAAGGAAGGAAGGAAGGAAGGAAGGAAGGAAGGAAGGAAGGAAAGAGAAGGTAGGAAGGAAAGAGAAGGTAGGAAGGAAAGAAAGAAGGAAGGAAGGAAGGAAGGAAAGAGAAGGAAGGAAAGAAAGTAGGAAGGAAGGAAAGAAAGAAAGAAGGAAGGAAGGCAGGAAGGAAGGAAGGAAGGAAGGAAGGAGAAGGAAGGAAAGAAAGTAGGAAGGAAGGAAAGAAGGAAGGAAGGAAAGAAGGAAGGAAAGAAGGAAGGAAGGAAGGAAGGAAGGAAGGAAGGAAGGAAGGAAGGAAAGAAGGAAGGAAGGAAGGAAGGAAGGAAGGAAGGAAGGAAGGAAAGAGAAGGAAGGAAAGAAAGAAGGAAGGAAGGAAAGAAGGAAGGAAGGAAGGAAGGAAGGAAAGAGAAGGAAGGAAAGAAAGTAGGAAGGAAAGAAAGAAAGAAGGAAGGAAGGAAGGAAGGAAGGAAGCAAGGAAGGAAGGAAGGAAGGAAGGAAGGAAGGAAGGAAGGAAGGAAGGGAAAGAGAGAAAGGCTCCAGCCTGAGCTGCAAGACCTGGAGCTCTTTCCTGGCAGGCTCACCTTAAGCAAAATCCCAGAGCAAGGCTTGAGACCAGGCTGCCTGGGGCAAAGGGCTGCCCAGAGCGGAGGCCCCTCTCCTTTTGTGGGGGTGGGCACAGGGCTTTCCCTTGCTGATCCTGCTTCCTTCAGGCAAGAACAAGTCCGGAGGGGCCAAAGGCGGGCCCCTGGGCCTGGTGCCAAACGCAGTCCCCTTCTGCCTCGGAAATACCTTCTCTTGAAGTGGAAAAGCTTTATTTGAAAGGAACAGATACAAGAAAGCTTCCCCCTCACCATCGTTGTGGGAAACAAGGGACTTTTGCGTTGTCACAACATTTATTTATGCCTTTGTCAAGCGGCCCTGTCCCCATTGGACCTCCCACATCTTTTCCTCTAATGTGTTCCCACATCCCCTGCTTTCCCTCTAAGAAAGACCGAGAGTAGTTACAAGTCCCTGGAAAAGAAGTTTCATGAACCAGACCGAGTAGGTTATCTCTAAACGCCTGGCTAATGGGATTACACTGGGCCAGCTTTTACTGGGCAACGTGCTGAACACGATAGCGACATGTGCAGCGTGCCACATTAGTACAGATCCTATGCAGAGCACGGTGCTTATAGATCATAGCGCATAATGAGTAGGAAAGCATGGCTAAACCTAGGATCCTGACAAGGGTCCGCACAGGGCTTCCAGCTGAGCCCCTCCTCAACATCCCCTCCCCAATAAAAAAAAACACAGCAGTCCTATGTGTGCACATAATGGGCCCACATCCGAACCCCGCTTCCTTGCCTTTGGGGTGCATGTGCTTTTGGGCAGGAGCATTGCAGCGCCCTCCTTCCCATGAAAAGCCCCCCCACATAAAAACCCTCCCATCTTCTCAGGGTGCCAGCTATTTATAGATGTAAAGGCAGAAAGTTCACGGCAAGAGCTCTCCCGGCTTTGATCTGCCGCCTTAACAAGCAGCTGCTCCTCTCTGCCGGGAAACAGACGGAACAGGAATCTGAAATCGGGGAACAGGCCCCGCTGGCTTCCCTTCCTTCTGGAACATTGTCTGTGTGTGGTGTTGGGGGGGGGGGCTTCCCCATCTCCTTTGCCTCCAGCCCCTCAAAAGCCCACCCATGGTCTGCCCGGTATGTCTTATCAGAGGCAAGCAAGGGGGGCTTCTAGGGGCCACTGATGGCAGGGTCTGCTTTCATGGGTCTTCTGTGCGGGAGGCCATGGGTGCTTTGGACTCCAAGGGACTGTTATTGCTGCTAGAAACTTATGTAGTCACACCTTGCCCCAATAATAATAATAATAATAATAATAATAATAGCAAAGTGAAGAACCTGCTTGATTGAAGTCAAAAAACAGAAACTCCTCAAAACACAGCAGACAAAGAATCAGTACAAGAAAACCGCACTACAAACTAGAGCTGACAGCTGGCACAACAAAACACTGCATGGAAAGTTCCTTGACAAAATTGAAGGAAAAGCTGATAAGGAGAAGATCTGGCTCTGGCTCATGAATGGGACCCTGAAGAAGGAGACACAAGGCCTGATCCTTGCAGCCCAGGAGCAAGACATCAGGACAAAGGCAATTCAGGCCAAGATCAAAAAATCAGCTGATGACCCAAAATGCAGACTGTACAAGGAAACCGACGAAACCATTGATCATATCCTCAGCTGCTGTAAAAAAAATTGCACAGACAGACTACAAACAGAGGCACAACTATGTGGCCCAAATCATCCATTGGAACTTATGCCTCAAGTACCACCTGCCAGCAGTAAAGAACTGGTGGGATCACAAACCTTCAAAAGTATTGGAAAATGAACACGCAAAGATACTGTTGGACTTCCGAATCCAGACTGACAAAGTTCTGGAACACAACACACCAGACATCACAGTTGTGGAAAAGAACAAGGTTTGGATCATTGATGTTGCCATCCCAGGTGACAGTCGCATTGACGAAAAACAACAGGAAAAACTCAGCCGCTCTCAGGACCTCAAGATTGAACTTCAAAGACTCTGGCAGAAACCAGTGCAGGTGGTCCCGGTGGTGATGGGCACACTGGGTGCCGTGCCAAAAGATCTCAGCCGGCATTTGGAAACAATAGACATTGACAAAATTACGATCTGCCAACTGCAAAAGGCCACCTGACTGGGATCTGTGCGCATCATCCGAAAATACATCACACAGTCCTAGACACTTGGGAAGTGTTCGACTTGTGGTTTTGTGACACGAAATCCAGCATATCTATCTTGTTTGCTGTGTCATAATAATAATAATAATAATAATAATAATAATAATAATAATAATAATAATAATAATAATAATAATACAGTACTTTATTTGTATTCCGCCCTATCTCCCCAAGGTTGTTCAGGTCAGATTCCAGCATACACAAACACAAAGGCAAACATTCAATGCCTAGAAACAACAAAACATAGATAAAGTAAAGGCTTCCCCTTCTGGCTGTAAGGGTTGGTGCTCATCTCCATTTCCAAGCCGAAGAAGAGCCAGCGTTGTCTGTAGACACCTCCATGACCAATGGATTGCCATTTGCCTTCCCGCCAGAGTGGTACCTATTGATCTACTCACATTTGCATGCTTTCAAACTGCTAGGTTGGCAGAAGCTTGGGCCAACAGCGGGAGCTCACCCCATCCTGCGGATTTAAACCTCCACCTTCTGGTCAGCAAGTTCAGCAGCTCAACCCATTGTGCCAGCTCCTCCTCTCCTTTTGCTGCCTCACCTCATCGCACTAGAGTTTGAATCCACTTTAAATCCACTTTAGGGAGGAGCTAAAGGTCCTGGGCCTCACCAAACTACAAACCCCAGAATTCTGCGGGAAACAGAAACCAGATATAAACTGGCTCCACGCTCTGGTGTGATGAGACAGTCCCAGTTTTATTGATGTTTATGCTAAAATGGGAAAAGGTCTCAGGCCATTAAGCCAGACACAACACACATTCCTTTGAAAAAGTTTAACCTTTCGTTAGCATCGCATTAGCGGAGTCAAAACACAAGGGAACGAGTAGAGCGAGGAATAAAAATTAGAAGAACTCGCCTTTAAAAAAGAAAAACAGGCCGTGTTAAGCTTATCAAAGTAGCCGTTCATCAAGCAGGCACGTACACATAATGAATTCAGTACACCGAGTAAAAAAAAAAACCACGCCACATTGACTAGTTGATATAATAAAAAACGGTTTACTCACGAAAGCGTGTGCAAAAGCATCTCACAGGGAGAGGTAACTTGGTTGCAGTATATCAAAGGTATAATCCAAAAGGATAGAGAATAAAAGATGGATTCCTTCGCTTTTTTTAAGGAGCCCCTAGTGGCACAGCGGGTTAAACCACTGAGCTGCTGAACTTGCTGAATGAAAGGTCAGTGGTTTGAATCTGGGGGCCGGGGTGAGCTCCCGCTGTTAGCCCCAGCTTCTGCCTACCTAGCAGTTTGAAAACATGCCAATGTGAGTAGATCAATAGGTACCGCTCCAGCAGGAAGGTAACGGCGCTCCATGTAGTCATGCCAGCCACATGACCTTGGAGGTGTCTACGGACAATGCCGGCTCTTTGTCTTAGAAAGATAGATGAGCACCAATCCCCAGAGCCGGACACGACTGGACTTTTACCTTCCTCAGCTTCCACATCGGCCCAAGAAGCAGCCCATGCTCCATGCCCTTGAAGGAAAGCCGAACAACGGTACTACATAAGGAACAACTGGGACTGGACTGGATGGGACTGGGGAACCAAGGAGGAGACCCCTGTTTTATAACTTCTTAATTTCAAAGGCATTGCCTACGTGAACACAACTACCTTTCTAGAAGATACACAAAGATCCCTGTTGGTTCTCTGGACCTCGCAGCAGCAGCCTTTGATACCACAGACCATGGTATCCTTCTCGGACGTTGCACAGGAATGAGTCTTGGAGGTACAGTAGAGTCTCACTTATCCAACATAAACAGGCCGGCAGAACGTTGGATAAGTGAGTGTTGGATAAGTGAGACTCTACTGTACTGTTTTACAGTAATTCTGGTCCTTCCTGAAGGTGTTGCTGGAGGACACCTCCTTGGCCACGCAGCCGTTGTCTTGAAGGGTCCCGCAGGGCTCAGTATTGTTCCCCATGTGGTTGAACATCTACATGAAGCCACTGGGAGAGATCATCCAGAGATTTGGAGTTCGATGTCATCTGTACACAGATGATGTTCAATTCTCTCACTCGTTTCCACCTACTGCTAAGGAGGCCGTTCAGGTCCTGAACCGGTGCTTGGCCTCTGTGACGGTCTGGATGAGGGCGAACGAATTGAAACTGAATCCAGACAAGACAGATGTCCTCCTGGTCAGTTGCAAGGCTGAACAGGGCATAGAGTTACAGCCTGTGCTGGACGGGTTTGCACTACCCTTGAAGACACAAGTTCACAGCTTGGGAGTCCTCCTGGTCTCATTGCTGAGCCTGGAACCTCAGGTTTCAGCGGTAGCCAGAGGAGCTTTTGCACAATTAAAACTTGTGCGCCAGTTGCGTCGGTACCTTGGGAAGCCTGACTTGATCACGGTAGTCCACACTCTGGTTGCATCATGAATAAACTACTGCAATGCTCTCTACGTGGGGCTGCCTTTGAAGACTGTTCAGAAACTTCAAATAGTCCAGCGGGCCCCAGTTAGTTTCTTCATGGGAGTGACATACAGAGAGCATACAACCCCCCTGTTATGCCAGCTCCACTGGCTGCAAGCCTGTTGCCAAGCACAATTCAATGTTTAGCCTATAAAGTCCTAAACAGTTCTGGCCCAGTTTACCTGTCCAAACGTATCTCCCTCAATGAACCATCTTGGAAATTAAGATCATCCGGGGAGGCTCTGCTCTCAGTCCCACCTCCTTTACAGGCACGACTGGTGGGGATGAGAGACAGGGCCTTCTCGGTGGTGGCCCCTCGATTTTAGAACTCCTTCCCCAGTGAGATCTTTTCTGCCTCCTCTCTCCTGACCTTCAGGAAAAAACTTAAGACATGCCTTTGGGACCAAGCTTTTGACAAGTAACTGGAGCAGTGCAATTTGTAACTACGAAACAATGTGATTGACAAATGGAACGGCCCTGGACTATGATTTGGATGGCATGGTTTTAATTGATGTTTTAAATGATTCATGTTCTAATTATAGGTTTTTAACTGTAATTGCATATTTGATATACGTGTGTATGGCATCAAATTGCTGCCTGTTGTAAGGCTGCCTTGAGTCCAATTCGGGGTTGAGGAAGGTGCGATATAAATGTGGAAAATAAATGTATTAAGTGTTAATTGGAGGGAATCAAAACTGACAAGAAGGAAGAGAGCAAAGACATACAGACAAACCAGTGAGGGCGCATGTGTGAGTGTGCGTTCTCCAACATGTTTCCCTTCCACCTCTTGCAGGGATCATCCGGACGGCGGTGGCCAACCTGGACCGGGAGACCCAGGACCGCTACGAGGTGGTGGTCCGTGCCACGGACATGGCCGGGCAGATGGGGGGCCTCTCGGGCTCCACCACCGTCACCATCGTTATCACCGACGTCAACGACAACCCCCCACGGTTCCCACAGAGTGAGATTTGGGGCCCTGGGCATGTAATGGGAGGGTGTAGAGATACAGTTGTCCTATTACTAACTAATATACAGAATAGAACAATGGTAACAGACAAATTATAATCATTACAGGCGCATGAGTAATGCACAAATACAAACTGTTTACAGCATTACATCAAACATTATATTCATACTTGTATGTTTTTTCAGTAACATCTAAATATATTCAGTGCCTGAGTACAACACTTTGAATTTCAGTGTTGTCCCACGCAGATAAAAGTCTTAGGAATGCATGGTCAATGCAATAAACAACTGATAATTTCTTCTGTAAATTGTGGTTCACACTTTAGATAAATTCATCATTGTCCCGTGCAAGTTAATGTCTCGGAGATGCGTATAAAGGAATGTGAAAAATAAAGGAGTGTAGAACAACAAGGATTCCCAGGTATTTTGTAATCCTCGTTTCTGGATCAAAATCCCTTCTTCAGGTAGCTTCTGAGGGTTCTTTCATGCATTTGTGGTAGAATCTCCTGAAGCTTTAGTAAATTCCACTAAGGAGTTTGTGGCTCTGCTGTAGCACTTCAACTGTGGATAATGATCCTTCTGCCTTCCTAGGCAGTTGTTGGAAAGAACGTAAGAGGATCTACAAAGATGCGAATCAGGCCCCTTCCGCTGGACTCGCATTGAGTCAATGACCCATTTTTCTGAAAACAGGTCTTTCTGCAAATGGCAGAAGAAGGTTGGACAGATGGCCCTTGGGGTCTCTTCCAACCAGTGAGTCCTGATGTGTGAAGGCAATGAATCTGCTTCCCAAAAGGCCATTTCCCTGGGCTCTAAGCTTCCTTCCATTATATGAGGGTTGAATGAAAAGTAATGCCTCCACCTTCGTAACTCCTGAACAGATGGTAGTCCTGGTGTGTGGCCGGTACTGGCTTGTTCGGTAGACTCTGCTCTATAGTTCCATTTGGCAGGAAGCCTTAGCATTGAACGGTTGTGTTGTTAAAGTGTGAAATATGCAAGCTGTTTATGGCGATTGTGTTAATGTGAGTCCTGTGCGTCGTTGGGCGAGTAAGTTTAAAGATGTTGAGGTGGGAACATCTGACTTGTGTAACAAAGAGTGGGATGTCCTGTGAAAGCAACCACCGAGTTTCACGAGCAAAAGGTTAACAGGTTGATTCAGGACGATTGCCGTATCACTGAGAGAGAAATTTCAAGTATCATCGGCATTTCACAAGAACGTGTGGGTCACATTATTTCTTTGCTTGGCTGTCGGAAGATCTGTGCACGATGGGTCCTGTGTGATGCTGGTCGCAGAAACAGAGTGTCGACTTCTTCCATGATGGCTTCAGAAAACTTGTTCATTGTTGGCAGAAATGTATCCAGTTGTCTGGTGATTATGTGAAAAAGTGAACAGTGGTAGTTAAAGAGCACATTGTAAGGATTATTTCTGCGTTCAATTTATTAAAATATTCCCATCCAAACCCAAGTAATGAAGATGGAGGCATTGCTTTTCATTCAACCCTCATATATGCAGTTGAGAGGACTCCATGGCTATATGAATCTAACATTGATATATCAAGAGTTCCAGGAGATCATTGTCTTGGGCCCTATCTACACTGCCATTTAAAATCCAGATTATCTGCTTTGAACTGGATTGTATTCCAGTGTAGACTAATATAATGCAGTTCAGAGCAGATAGTCTGGATTTTATATGGTGGTGTAGATGGGGCCTTGGTTCCTGCCTCTGCTAAAAAGTTGTGAATGTTATTGAATCCATCTGTTCCTCTAGCCAGTGTTCCTTTGTAATTTCCTTTCTGAAGGACTGTAAACCTTTTACTGTGTGTCCAGGAAGGTTGACATATCCGGAAAGTGGTTTTGGGGACATTGTCCTTCCTAATGTCAGATTTGCATCCATGAATCTCCTTGGCAAATATCCTCTTGTTTGCCATAGTACATAGGCATAGGGTATATCACATGTATCACATTGGAGGAAGAACAAGAAAAGGACGCTGTGGTGATACTGTTGCCACGGATGTATGGGTTTGTTGCAAGGTCTTGCCCTTGTATTACCATCTTATTGTTTCAGATTTGGAGACGCCTCCCAGAACTTGCGTGAGCTCCCAAACTGGTCAGAATGGAGGGCCTTGAGTTGTCAATCTGTCCCATAGTATACAGTAGAGTCTCACTTATCCAAGGTTCTGGATTATCCAAAGCATTCTTGTAGTCAATGTTTTCAATATATCATGATATTTTGGTGCTGAATTCGTAAATACAGTAATTACAACATAACATTACTGCGTATTGAACTCCTTTTTCTGTCAAATTTGTTGTATAACATGATGTTTTGGGCTTAATTTGTAAAATCATAACCTAACTTGATGCTTAATAGTCTTTTCCTTAATCCCTCCTTATTATCCAAGATATTCTCTTATCCAAGGTTCTGCCAGCCCGTTTAGCTTGGATAAGTGAGACTCTACTGTATTATGTTCCTGGGAATTCATCTTGCTTGCCAGTTGGTTTCTCATGTAGGTCTCTGCAGATGTGATTGTATCAGAAGGCTTTGCTGCAAACAATAGATTTGGTGGTGGAAAACAGAGGCATGTAAATAAATATCTGTAACTGTCAGTAGGTTTCCTTTTGATCGAGTGCGGTGCCTAGAAGTCCATTGTGTTGTTCACAGTGGTGTCAAGAAAGGGAGTGTGTTGTGTGGTTTGTTGAGATCCTGGTGAAATGTTTTATGTGCTTCCTTTTCATAAGTCCAAATAATACCAAGGCACCAGAGGTGGAGGAAAGGTGCCTGATCAAAGGCTGTTTCAGGCCAGCTGTGGAGATGTTTTCATCCTTGGAGGGACATGATAATGATATTCCCAATGGCAAAGATGAGCCTGCAGAGCCTCGTCCAGGATGGTGCCCTTGATGCTTTGTCTGTCCTCGTATGAAATGGCAATAGGTAGAGATTCCATACTCATAGTGGCCAGATGGACAACTTGGGGTGAATGCAGGTTGATTCCACTGCCAGGGCTCAATGCTGTGACACCCTGGGAGTTGTAGTTTGGTGGAGGAGGATGAAGACTTTGTCAAACTCAGTCTCCCAGGATTGCATAGTAATGAGCCGTGGGAGTTCAAGTGCCTTCATTCCGCAGTGTGGCTGCACCTTATTTATTTATTTACAGTATTTATATTCCGCCCTTCTTTCTCACTCGGAAGGGGACTCAGGGCGGATCACAATGTACACATACATGGCAAACATTCAATGCCATAGGAACAGAGAGACAGAGGCAATTTAACCTTCTCCAGCTTCCAGCTTCCTGAGGGTGTGCTCGATTCCGGCCACAGGGGGAGCAGCTGCTTCATCATCCACTGTGACGCCGAGTCCTTGGATACTTCCTCATTCCAAACAGTGCTGGATGATTTTTTATGGTGTTGTAAATTAGTTAAATTAGCCTCCCCACATAGTGGTACCTACATTTCCTACTTGATAGATGCAACTATCTTTCGGGTTGCTTAGGTCAACAATGAACAGGGCTATTTTTTATTTTAATTGTCGGGTGCTCACTCTGACAGGGGCTGGCCTCGAACTCATGACCTCTTGGTCATAGTGATTTATTGCAGCTGGCTACTAACCAGCCTGTGCCACAGCCTGGCAAAACAGAGGAAAGGATGGAGGTGGGGAGGACACGGGTGAGGCCTGGTTTCTTCATCTGCTCTCAATGTGTGTGTGGGGGTGCCCCCTTCTTCACCATGGATCTGGTGCCTTCTGCCCCCCCAACTCTGACGTGTGTTTCCTTTGTCTAGAGATGTACCAGTTCAGCGTGGTGGAGACGGCCCCTGTGGGCACGCTCATCGGCCGGGTGAAGGCCGAGGACTCGGACGTGGGAGAGAACACGGACATGACCTACCAGATCAAGGACGAGGAGGGGCTGGGCACCTTCCGGGTGGCCACCGACAGCGACACGCAGGAGGCCCTCATCTCGGTGCAGAAGGTGGGCGGGCAGTGGATCGTGCGCGTGGGGAGGAGGTTTGCCTGATGGACATTGAGGGGGTCACAATGGCCCTGTGGGGGAGAGGTTAGAAGGGAGATACCGCGATAGTTCCCGCAGTCTGTTCTGTCCCCTTTCTTGAAAAGGGTGATGATGGTGGCATCCTTGAAGTCTGCTGGGATTTTCTCGGTCACCCACACCTTTTCAATGAGCTGGTGGAGTTGTTGTATCAGCTCAGGTCCACCCACTTTGAAGATTTCAGCAGGGATCCCGTCAGGTCCGCTGGCTTTGTTGTTCTTTTGTTGGCTGATGGCATTGCTGACTTCTTCCAAACTAGGCAGTGCTGCAAGCTCATCCCTGGTTTATTGTTGCGGGATTTGTGAGAGGGCCTGAACCTGCCTCCCCTTCCCCCAATTCCTTCCCTTGCAGCCGCTGAACTTTGAGGCGCAGGAGGTGCACACGGTGGTGGTGGAGGCCCTGAACAAGTTTGGGGACCCCCGCTTTGTGGACCTGGGCACCTTCCGGGACCAGGCCATCGTGAGGGTCACTGTGCTGGACGTGGACGAGCCCCCCGAGTTCCGGCCCCCCGACGGCCTGATGGAGGTGCAGGAGGACACCCTGGTGGGGGCCCTGGTGGGCGTGGTCACCGCCCTGGACCCTGACGCTGCACGGAACCCCGTCAGGTGAGTGCTGGGGAGGGCCGGGTTGGGGTTGAAAGGGGGGAGAAGGAGGAACCCCAGCTAGCTCCCTCCCCTGATGCCCAAATGTGCCCAATGTGACTCTCGGGGATTCTGGGCTCCTTTGCCCTTTGCAGCACACAAGGCTCTGGTCCCTATGAAGCAAACTCTTGCACTGAGCGGAGGATTGCTGTAAGCATAGAATCATAGAGTTGGAAGAAACTTCATGGGTCATACAGTGCAATCCCCTGTCAAGAAGCAGGAAGATGACATTCAAAGCGCCCCCGACAGATGGCCATCCAGCTTCTGCTTAAAAGCCTCCAAAGAAGGAGCCTCCACCACACTCCCTTGGGGCAGAGAGTTCCACTGCTGAACAGCTCTCTCAGGATGAGAAAGTTCTTCCTGATGGAATCTCCTTCCTTTCCTGTAGTTTGAAGCCATTGTTCCATTGTGTTCTAGTCTCCAGGTTAGCACAGAACAAGCCTGCTCCCTCCTCCTTAGGACTTCCCCTCGCATCTTGATCCCTGGCAGTCCTCATGTCTCCTCTCTCTCAGCCTTCTCTGCTGCAGGCTAAACATGCCCAGCTCTTTAAGCTGCTCCTCATACGGCTTGTTCTCCAGACGCTTGATCATTTTTTGTCACCCAGCTTGTCAACATCTCCTTTCAATTGCGGTGCCCAGAATTGGACACAGTGTGATTCCAGGTGTAGTCTGACCAAGGCAGAATAGTTCGGGGATGGGCAGAGGCAATGCTTCACTACCTCCATTGGTCACTAGGTCTTCTGCTCTGAGCCCAGCCACTCTGCTCACTGTGGTCTGGCCTTCTCCCAGCTGGCTTCTTCTTGCAGTTTGAATGGCAGGCTCCTTGGGGCAGGGACTGGTGCCCATTACTGGGAACAGGAGGAGGAGGAGCAGGGAGGGGAAGGGAAGGGTCCCTGGGCTAGAGGCATGGGGGGAATTGTTTAGAGATACCCCCTGCTCTCCCCCAATGCTCCTGAGGAAGAAGAGGAAGAGAACAGGTTGAAGGAAGGAGAGGGGCTTTTGGGGGGAAAGAGACCCCTTCCCCACCTGACCTTAGCCTTCCCTTCTACCTGTTGGGAATTGACAAGCCGTTAAGCTCTAATCACCCCCTTTATGAGGTAAATTCTCATTAAAATAGCAGAGAGAAAATTGCAGCAGTGAGTTTTGGAAGGCCTCTGTGTCTTCAGGAAGGCAAAGGGATGCAAAGTTAGCTTTAAAGTTTAAAAGCATTTATTGAGGTAAAAAGAAATCCATTGGTGGATAAAAGAGGTTTGGAGCTAACTAGCTAATCTATCCTGTTCTAATACACATAGACGGATCAAAATAACAAAGGCATAGATAGCTACATCTTGACTAGTAGAGTGGACAAAGTGCGTCCTCTCTCTGGAACAAAGCAGGAAGCAGGAATGGCGACCAAGCCTCGTGGGTTGCTTCTTCTCTAGGGCCATAAACATTCCAAAAGGCAAATTGGGGAAGTTACGTCAAAGCCCTAGGAGAGATCACATTTCTAAAACATCAAAGGGTGGGGTTGACCTAAACAGGACATGAGGGAGGAAACAATAGTGAAGCCTAATCAAAGCATGCATGGAACTGGGGAAGGTGTCTCTAACTCTTTTTCTAGGCTTCCTATCCAGCCATAGAGACTTAAGCAGTGCAGGATGACATTTTTCCAACACTACCTCACAGGTGAGGTGAGTGGTTTCCCTCTTCCAGGGAGTGAGTTACTTTCTGTGGTGCCAGGACAAGCACCCCACTGAGGGCAAAGGTAGAGGTCATGGTGGTGTCCACAAAGCAGAAGCATGGGGAGAAATGGCAGCTGGGGTCTAGGGGGGCAGAAAGGACTTGCCTGGTGCCTTGTCTACACCTACTGAGGTGCATTGGGTGGGTGCCCCAAGACCCCCGTCCTGTGGGGCTGCACCAGGCCTTGCCACACAGGAGCTGCAAGAAGGCAGATGAGAAAGGGAGACAGACATGCGACAGAAAGCATTTTGCGCTGCCTCTCAAAGGCTCTGTTCGCCAGACCCAGCTCGGTGCCAGCACTCCTTGCCTTGGGCGGGTTGTGTGTGTTTGCATGTGTGGGTTTGTGTACAGAGCACAAGGGATGTCTGGAGGCACTTGAGAGGGATGAGCGCCATTGAGGAGGCCCTCGGATGAAACACACCAGACAGGCGCTTTCATCGTCCAAAGCAACAGGCAACGCCAGCAGCAGCAGGGAGGAGGAGGAAGAGGAGGAGGAGGAGGAGGAGGAAGAGAGAGGGGAGGCCAGGCCAGCAGGCAGTGCTTGAGAGAGCCAGCAATGGTCCAAGCCATTGGTCTTAGCGGAGCCAGGAAGTAGCCAGGCACATGGCATGGGGCTGGGGGGCTCGGGTGCCGTGTCCTCAATGCCTCGTTCACAGAGGAGAAAGGCTCAGCCTCTTTGGATGGAGATGCTCTGGCCAGGTGGGTGGGCTTTGTGGTGGGTTCTCTCAGCAGAGAGTGGCCTTCACTCTGTGGCCAGCTCTGGCCTGCCAAAGGTGGGTGAGGACCCAAAGTGGATGCAGCCCTTCCTTCCTTTTGGCCACAGAATGGATGGGAAGCTCAGAGGATCCCAGAGTTGGAAGGGACCCCAAGGGCCATCCTGTTGTGGTCATCTCTGAGCGGTTAGACTCAATTTAACCCTCTCTGGGGGAGATTCCACCAAAAATCAGCAGAGTAGCAAAAGCAAAAGCTTTCAAATGCAACAGTTACTTACACAGGGCGAGCAAAGAGAAGCCTTTGACCATTTAGGATTGCAATGGACTGCAGAGTCTCAGTAAAAGTTTAAAAAGTATTTATTCAGGAAAAAAAGAACTCGATTGTAGATAGAAAGGCTTGGGAGCTGTCTAGTCTACTCTAGACTGGTTTCTAAGGAAAAATAAGAAAGGAAAAATAACAAACATCTAAATAGTTACATCTTGCCAGGAGAGATGGCAGGACGTGTTGTTAGCTTGAAGAACAATGGGCGAAGAGAGAACCAAAATGGTTCCAACCTCATGGTCCAGTTTATTGGGGCCATAAAAGACATTCTGACCAATGAGAAGTTAGTGTCCCTGGAGATTCACATTTCTACTAACTTCAAAGTAAGGGATGTGACGTAAACAGGATAGAGTGAAACACAGTAAAGCCTATCTAGACATGCTTTGGAAACAGGGAAAGGATTGCCTCAATCTAACTCTATCATCTATCTAACTACATCTAGACTTGAGTAGTCCAGGATGATTCCCAACACATCTGACCAAACCCACTTCTGCCTTGAAGGAGTCAACCATCTGAGCCTTCCAAGAGAGGCATGCATCTCAGAAGGAGACCCAAGGAGGGTGCCTGGTCTCTGCCTGCGGAGTCCTGCCTCTGGTCCCTCAGGCCGTGCGCTCTGCACATCTGTTCAACATCTTGATTAATGACTTAGAAGGCACGATCATCAAGTTTGCAGATGGGACCAAATGGGGAGGGAGAGGCCATACTCCAGAAGACAGGAGCAGAATCCAAAACGATCTCAACAGATTGGAGATGGGCCAAAACTATCACAATAAAGTTCAAGAGGGACAAATGCAAGAGACTCCACTTAGGCAGAAAAAGGGAAAGCAAAGATATAGAATGAGAGATGATGTGTGGATCGACAGCATGACGTGTGACAAAGGTCTTGGAGTCCTCGTGGGGAGGAAGGGGAACGTGATGCAGCGGCTAAAAAAGCCAGTGGGATTTTGCCCTGCATCAATAGGGATTTAGTGCTTTACTTACTTTACTTAGGTGATCCCTCGTAATTCGAGGATGATGGTCCTCCATGTCCTCCATGTGTAGTGTCTTGGCAGTGGATGTGTAGGTGGCTGTGGAGACCTAGTCTCGACCCGCATCTTCTCCTGCAGTGAAGACATCCACTGTTGTTTCCAGATGGAAGGCGGTCCCAGTCAGGGTTGGCTTGACGCACCTTCCTCTTGGCACATTTCCTCTAGTGCCCAGATGCAGGGACGTTATGCTCCCCATGCTCTCTTCTATTCTGCTTTGGTCAGACCACTTTACCTGGAATCACAATGTGTCCAGTTCTGGGCACCACAATTGAAGGGAGTTGTTGACTCTAAGCTGGAAAGCGTCAAGAGTCTGGAGAACAAGCCCTGTGAGGAGCGGCTAAAAGAGCTGGGCATGTTTAGCCTGCAGAAGAGAAGGCGGAGAGAGAGGAGACATGATGAGGGCCAGAAATCAAGATGTGAGAGAGGGGAAGTCCTTGGGAGGAGGGAGTGGGCTTTCTGCTGCCCTGAAGACTAGGACACAATGGAGCAATGGCTTCAAATGACAGGAAAGGAGATTCCATCTGAATATTAGGAAGAACTTCCTGACTGTGTGTGGGAGAGGGAGTTGTCCAGCAGCAGAATTTTCTCTCTGTCTGGAAAGTGTGGTAGAGGCTCCTTCTTTGGAGGCTTTGAAGCAGAGGCTGGATGGCCATCTGTCAGGGATGCTTTGAGAGTCATTTCCCTGCTTCTTGGCTGAATGGAGTTGGTCTGGATGGCCCACGAGGTCTCATAGAATCATAGAATCATAGAATAGTAGAGTTGGAAGAGACCTCATGGGCCATCCAGTCCAACCCCATTCTGCCAAGAAGCAGGAAATCGCATTCAAAGCACCCCCGACAGATGGCCATCCAGCCTCTGTTTAAAAGCCTCCAAAGAAGGAGCCTCCACCACAGTCCGGGGCAGAGAGTTCCACTGCTGAACAGCCCTTCTCACTGTGAGGAAGTTCTTCCTGATGTTCAGGTGGAATCGCCTTCCCTGTAGTTTGAAGCCATTGTTCCCTTGTGTCCTAGTCTGCAGGGCAGCAGAAAACAAGCTCCCTCCCTCCTCTCTATGACTTCCCTTCACGTATTTGTACATGGCTCTCATGTCTCCTCTCAGCCTTCTCTTCTGCAGGCTAAACATGCCCAGCTCTTTAAGCCGCTCCTCATAGGGCTTGTTCTCCAGACCCTTAATCATTTTAGTCGCCCTCCTCTGGACGCTTTCCAGCTTGTCAACATCTCCCTTCAGTTGCGGTGCCCAGAATTGGACACAGTGTGATTCCAGGTGTGGTCTGACCAAGGCAGAATAGAATAAGGGGGAGCAGGACTTCCCTGGATCTAGACGCTATACCCCTATTGATGCAGGACAGAATCCCGTTGGCTTTTTTAGCTGCTGCATCACATTGATGGCTCATGTTTAACTTGTTGTCCACGAGGACTCCAAGGTCTTTTTGGACAACAAGTTAAACATGAGCCATCAATGTGAGTGGGAAGAGCCATCTCTTCCCACTCTAGGAATCTATGATTCTATGCTCAGGCCTGGTCTCAAAAGAGTGGGAGAGCCATTGTGCTGGAGGTGGCCTCCTGTCTCTTCCAGTGGCCACGTATGACTGGGGGCTCATGCTGGAGGGAGGGGCAAACGAGAGTCCCCCAGGAAGGCCCCCACCCCACCCTTGCCCCAGCTGTAGCAGCAGCCACTGGATTACTTTGCGGCTGAGTGAAGGGCAGCCGATCCCCAAGAGGCAAAGCAGGCTTGATTGAAAACCAACTGGACAGGCAGACAATTAGAGGGCGAGCGAGAGGCCAGGGGTCTGACCCCTCCTCCGCTCCGGACTCCGGCTGGCCTTTTCCCGGCAGATGCCTCGGGGCCCAGGCTCTGCGGAGGCAGGCGGTTGTCCTCCTGTTGAACTGGGAGGGATTTTTTGGGAATGGGGGGCAGTTGGAGCCCTGGGGGGGATGGCCCAGGCCGGATCATGCTCCAATGCCCACATCCTCCTTGCAGACCCTGGCCATGGGGAGGGGGCAATGCAGGCGGGGATTGGCATGGTTTTGTCAGCTCACTCTGGAAACTCTGGCCTGGCTGTTGCTTAGCAAGTCAGAAGAGCTAAGGCTGGAGCAGCGGGGGGGGGACCCCGTGGCGCTGTGGGCACGCTGCCCGGGTGCTTCCAGAAGAGCTGATGCCGCTGGAGAGGAAATGCGCGGCTGGCACCAGGCAGCACTTCTGTCGCGGAGTCCGTGCTCTCCCTGCCACTGGCCACAAGCAGCGGGACATGCAAAAAAGGGGGAATTATGCAGAACAGCAGTTGCAGGATTAATTTCCTCTGTGTGGGAATGTTGGCAGTGCCAAAGATGGAGAGGCAGCAGGCGCAGGAGAGAGGGAGAGAGAGGGGGGGGGAGGGGACCCCCGTGTGGCCCCTTTGACCGCTTGACCCTTTGGAAGCCATTCCTGCAGCCAAACACCATCCAGTCCTTTTGATCTGCTAAGAGTTTGCCATGCACAAACACTTCGCAGATCGAAAGTGTCTGTGCTTTTGATCTGCTTGTTGAGGAAGGGTCCGCTTCCATATCAAGCGCCTGTGGCTTCTGTTTGGGGCCCCTCTCCGGCCCTGCTTCTGCTCCATGACTCAGTTGCCGTGGCTTGGCTTTGCTGTTTAGCCACTCAGTTGAGCTCTTCCTTGGAGTTGCTTTGCAGCTGTGGCTGGAGCATCTGGACAGATGTTAGGCAGATGGCTGCTTCCTGAGTGGCGCCAGGTGCCGGGTCTTCTGCTCCTGCCACAAAAACCCCATGGCCCCTCCATCTGGCACCCCCCCCCCCCCCCAATTTGGCCTTTCTGCTTCTTGCTGGTGCTTCATACTGCTGACCACCAACTCAAGTGGCCTTTCCTGCAGTTCAGCCCCTGGTGTCCACAAGGTCTCCCAGTTGGGTGTCCCTTTGTGCTGGACAACTGCCCTCCACCTTTCTCTTCCTAAGTCTAAAGATGCCAAGCTGCTTGGCCTAAAGGATGCTGCTGGTGGGAGCGCACCTGTGCAGGTGTGCAAAGGAGGGCTGGGAAGGCAGCTCTTCTCCCCACTCTGGGTGATAAGGAAGGACGGAAGCTCCCCCAGCCCCAATTGCTCTGCTTCTTCCCTGCGCTGCTTCGGGGCCACAGACCCACTGCCACCCCCTTCTCAAGCCCCCTGCCCTACTCTTGTTCCCTTTCATTCCTCTCAATGTCTCAGTATTTGCTAAACTGGGAGCAGCATAAATTATGCAAATGGGGCAGAAATCCAGATGTGCTCAGTGGGCAGGTAACTGAATTCCACTTACTGGTGGCGGTGGGGGGGGGGGGGGACAGGTCTGGCTGATGAGGGTGGGGTGGGTGGGCTGCTCTTGAGCCAAAGATCTCTGGGACCTGCCCTTTGGCCCCAGTGCCTGCTCCAAAAATCCTCCTCATGCACCTCTTCCTCTCCTGGCTACAGGTATGCCATTGACCGCACCACCGACCTGGAGCAGATCTTCGACATCGACCCCGAAACGGGTGCCATTGTGACCAGCAAGCTGCTGGACCGGGAGACGGCTGGCTGGCACAACATCACCATCCTGGCCATGGAGGCTGGTGAGTCAATATGTGGGTGAGGGGTGGGGGTCCCCACGGGGAGGTGGGACCCATTTGCCAATGGACTTGGGTGCGTGTTTGTGCACACGTGTGCAAGGAGGCTGGAAGTGTTGCTGAGCGGAGGGGGGGGGGCGGAGGCGTCGGAGGCCTCGTTGGGCGGATGCGTTAATGAGAAAGCGGCGGGCGGGCGGGCAGGTTGGCAGGCAGGCAGGAAAGGGCTGCCTCCCATGAATATTAATCAAAGCCGGGACATGCGGGCAGCGAGAGCGTGTTCCTGGCAGGATTTCCTGGATTTCTGCAAAGCCACGGCGGCGCTTTGGGCGTCTCCCTTTCAATGGAGTCGGGCACCCGCTCTCCCTCGGCTTGGGCGGGGGCTGCGGCCTTGCTCCCTCCACAATTCCTCCATCATGAACTGCCCTTCGGCGGAAGGGGCAATGGCAGCTCCTCCTCACCTGCCTCATCATCATCATCATCATTTAATTACTTATTAATCGCCCTCCATCCAAGATGCTCTAGGTGACTTGCAGAGAGACCGGGGCAAACATGGTTCAGGAATGAGACGGGAGCTGAGTCGATGCCTGGCTTCTCCAGAGGGAGAGGATGTTACGGGTTTGTGGAAAAACAAACTGCTGGACTGGGAGTTTATCCAGCCCTATTGTGCATCCCCAATGAGCAAATACAAGCCAAGAAAATGGGAAAATCAAAGTTTACTCTTAAGTAGCAGAGTCGAGGAGAACAATTAAACAAGCAGCTTCGAAAACACAAAAGCTCCAGCTTCAAAATAACTCAGTCCATCTGGAGCAACAAACTCACATAAAGTTCTTTGCATCTTCTTTGGAGATTTCTTCTTCAGTGTTGCAAGGAGACAAGCATAGTAGGCTCCCAGCCAGGAGCTTAGAATCACAGAATCATAGAATAGTAGAGTTGGAAGAGACCTCATGGGCCATCCAGTCCAACCCCCTGCCAAGAAGCAGGAAATCGCATTCAAAGCACCCCCGACAGATGGCCATCCAGCGTCTGCTTCAAAGCCTCCGAGTAAGTTCTGAAGCAAGTGATTCAGTAAGTCCCAAAAAGCATTACAAACATTCCCCAAGTTATACCCCATTCAGGGAGTGGTTCAAGCTTGTTGTCCTTGATTGTTCTAATTACCCAACTTTGAATCGTGATTGACCAGGTGTTTTTCCCTTAACACACACACAGACACACACAAGTGGCGACCCCACAAAAACTTAGTCAAATACATGCATATACAGCAATAGACGGTGCCAAGGTTTCAGGCCCACAGCTGAGAGAAGCTGCCACCACCACCACCACCACCACCACCACATCCTCCTCCTCTTCCCTGGGAGGATGCCACATACCGCAGCCACCCTGGAGGGCCATCTCTCCATGCGCACAGTTTCCTGGCATGTGCTATGTTGCTCTAAGCAGCGTCTTCCTCCCAGGAGTCCTTCCTCCTCAGTGCTGGCCAACGTGGAGGAGAGGAGGGAAGTTTTGATGGGTCCTGGGAGGAGAAGGGTCTCTCCTAGTCCTCCTTCTCGGGGTCTGCAAGCGATGGATGGTGCGAGCACATGGCGGTTGCCCTTTCCCGTGGACCACTTTGCCTTCTGGGCTGCCTCTGGGTGCAACTCATGCTCTGTAGTTTGCCCTTGCTGTGGAATCCTTCCCCAACAACATTGCTGGGCTGTGGCCCAGGCTGGTGAGCAGACTGCTGCAATAAATCACTCTGACCATGAGGTCATGAGTTCGAGGCCAGCCCGTGGCGGGGTGAGCACCCGTCAATTAAAAATAAAAAATAGCCCCTGCTCGTTGCTGACCTAGCAACCCGAAAGATAGTTGCATCTATCAAGTAGGAAATAAGGTACCACTTAGAAAGCGGGGAGGCAAATTTAACTAATTTACGACGTTGGAATGAGGAAGTGCCGTCAGAGTGGATGATGAAGCAGCTGCTCCCCCCTGTGGCCAGAATCAAACATCCCCCTCAGGAGAAGGTTAAATTGCCTCTGCGTCTGTCTCTGTCTCGGTTCTATGTGTACATGGGCATTGAATGTTTGCCCTATATGTATATCATGTGATCCACCCTGAGTCCCCTTCGGGGTGAGAAAGAAGGGCGGAATATAAATACTGCAAGTAAATAAATAGCCAAAGCCGCTTCTGGAATCAGAGAGGGCCCCTGGCATGTCTTGTGGTCATCGGCCAAAGTCCGTTTATGGAAGGGCAGGAACGCCTTGCCTGGGAGGGACCCTGAAATAAAAATACTGCTTCTTCCATCTTGCATTGATGTCAGTTTTGCCCCGCTTTTTATTCAGCACGAGCCATCACAGGCACTTTGACTTCTCAAGAGCAGAAAGGAGTAAGGAGAGGAGTCTTAGTAAGCAAGGAAGATGGGGCAGAGCCATCCAAAGGTGGAAATTGTCCACATGCTCATGGATGTCAATGGTTTCTCTATGTAGTATCCCACTTGACTGGTTTCCAACATACCTCAAAACCTCTGAGGATGCCTGCCATAGATACAGGTGAAACGCCAGGAGAGAATACTTCTGGAACATGGCCAGACAGCCCGAAAGACATGCAACAACCCCATCCAAGGGTTTCCCATGGGCTGTGGGACTCTGTTGTGCCTTCTCACTCTTCAGAGGGATTTGGAGCTGGCTCACGGACCCAAAACAAGGGTTCCCAGCAATGGCTCCTTATGGTCCTGGATGGAAGAGCGGCTGGCATTTGCAGGGCTCTCTCCTGGGCTCAGCATCCACCCTCCCTGTGGAGATGGGAAGGAAAGCGCACTCTTTATCTTAAAGGGGCGGGAATGCCCAAGAGGACCACCTCGGGATTCAGGATAGGACCCTAGGGAGTGGAGAAGCGAGCCAAAGCAAACAGAGGGAATTTACATGGGAATAAATGCAAGGCAGGACAAACTAAATGCAGAGATGTTGGATGGGTGGCACCTGGCTTGAAAGCAGGGCACGCGGAAGGGATCGAGCAAATAACAAACTAATCAGGAGCCAAAGCGGTTCTGAGTTGTATCATCAACAGGAACCTCACCTGGATCATGGAATCATAGAAGAATAGAGTTGGAAGAGACCACATGGGTCATCCAGTGCAACTCCCTTTATTCTCCAATACCAAGTCCCATAAGCACTTTATTAGAATTAAGATCGCATATCGCACTCTGCACTTGCCCTAGAAGCCTTATATATCACCTGTCACATCAGCACTTTTAATCTTGTACCCATTACTCTGGCCCGGCCCAGTTCTATTGTGTTTTAGCGTATTGTTATTGCTTGTGGTTTACATTGTTTTAATTCTTTTAATTTGCCTTTGTTCTGTATTGTTATATTGTGTGTTGAGGCCTTGGCCTTTGTAAGCCGCATCGAGTCCTTCGGGAGATGCTAGCGGGGTACAAAGTTTAATAATAATAATAATAATAATAATAATAATAATAATAGCACAACTAAAGCACCCCCGACAGATAGGCCCGGGCTGTGGCGCAGGCTGGTGAGCAGCCAGCTGCAACAAATCACTCTGACCAAGAGGTCATGAGTTCGAGGCCAGCTCAGAGCCTATGTTTGTCTCTGTCTTTGTTCTATGTTAAGGCATTGAATGTTTGCCTTATATGTGTAATGTGATCTGCCCTGAGTCCCCTTCGGGGTGAGAAAGAAGGGCGGAATATAAATACTGTAAATAAATAAATAAATAAATAAATAGCCATCCAGCCTCTATTTAAAATCCTCCAAGAGAGGAGCTTCCACCAGTTCCCAAGGCAGAGAGTTCCACTGTTGAACAGCTCTTACAGTCCGGAAGTTCTTCCTAATGTTCAGGTGGAATCTCCTCTCCTGTCATTTGAACCCATGGCTCCAAGTGGAGGCCGAGAGCAATGCGAGAGAATCACCTTCAGAAGAAGGGCTGCTCTTGTGTGGAAGGCCAAGCAGCCTGCCTTCTTCATTTCACTTCACTTCACTTCACTTTATTTCTTAATTAGTCGCTCTCCACCAGAGTGCTCCGAGCGACTTACAATTTAAAATATCATTCCACAATATAAAAACATTCAACATAAAAACATTCAACAGTGACTATTTGGCAAATTAGATCTGATTTAGTTAAATGCACAACCAAACAGCCAAGTCTTGAGCGCTTTTACAAAAGGTCGCAACTCCGACACTGCTCTTACATATGGAGGCAACGAGTTCCACAGAATTGGAGCATCGGTCGAAAAGGTGTCAGAACAACAGGGGGAATTGTTGAAGTGGGAATGATTGTATATAGACTTGTTTAAATGTAATTGAGTCATGTATGCAATGTGTGCTGGGGATTGCATCATATACTGTGATTGCATCATGCACTCTCTGCTGTCCACTGTGCAAGTGTGTAAAGAGTTAACTGAGTGTTGCATCATACAGCAGAGGTGTTTATATATAGCCTTCTGTTTCCTGTATTCTCTCTCTGGTTATCTGCTCTCTGCACTCTGTCTGTATGTATATTGTCTTGTGAGAGTTTTCCGTTCACCAGTAAACCTGTTTATAGATAGTTGAAGTCTCCAGCCTCGTTACTGGTACCAGTGCTTCTACATGAGTCTTCTGCTGTGTGTGTGCTTATCCAAACCGCGCTCTGACAGTGGTTATGGGCCCAGCACGCTTCCGCTGCGCAATCATTCCCACTTCAACAAAAGGCTCTGTGCCTTGTGGCTTCCAGGTGTACCTCCCTAGGGCCTGGTATGTATAGGAGATTTTCCTGGGAGGATCGAGGTGACCACTGATGGAAGAAAGGAATGAGACGGTCCCTAAGATATCATGGTCCTTGGCCATTCTTCTGAGGGCAAGGGTGAGAGAATGATAGAATCATAGAATCATAGAATAGTAGAGTTGGAAGAGACCACATGGGCCATCTAGTCCAACCCCCTGCTAAGAAGCAGGAAATCGCATTCAAAGCACCCCCGACAGATGGCCATCCAGCCTCTGCTTAAAAGCCTCCAAAGAAGGAGCCTCCACCACGGCCCCGGGGAGAGAGTTCCACTGTCGAACAGCCTTTCTCACAGTGAGGAAGTTCTTCCTGATGTTCAGGTGGAATCTCCTTCCTTTCCTGTAGTTTGAAGCCATTGTTCCGTGTCCTAGTCTGCAGGGCAGCAGAAAACAAGCTCCCTCCCTCCTCCCTAGGACTTCCCTTCACGTATTTGTACATGGCTATCATGTCTCCTCTCAGCCTTCTCTTCTGCAGGCTAAACATGCCCAGCTCTTTCAGCCGCTCCTCATAGGGCTTGTTCTCCAAACCCTTAATCATTTTAGTCTCCCTCCTCTGGACGCTTTCCAGCTTGTCAACCTCTCCCTTCAACTGCGGTGCCCAAAATTGGACACAGTATTCCAGGTGTGGTCTGACCAAGGCAGAATAGAGGGGGAGCATAACTTCCCTGGATCCAGACGCTATTCCCCTATTGATGAGGCCAGAATCCCATTGGCTTTTTTAGCAGCCGCATCACATTGTTGGCTCATGTTTAACTTGTTCCCCACGAGGACTCCAAGGTCTTTTTCGCACACACTGCTGTCAAGCCAGGCATCGTCCCCCATTCTGTATCTTTGATTTCCATTTTTTCTGCCGAAGTGAAGTATCTTGCATTTGTCCCTGTTGAACTTCATTTTGTGAGTTTCGGCCAATCATCTCTCTAGTCTGTCAAGATCGTTTTGAATTCTGCTCCTGTCTTCTGGAGTGTTGGCTCTCCCTCCCAGTTTTGTGTCGTCTGCAAACTTGATGATCGTGCCTTCTAACCCTTCGTCTAAGTCGTTAATAAAGATGTTGAACAGAACCGGGCCCAGGACAGAGCCCTGCTGGTGGCACTCCACTTGTCACTTCTTTCCATGATGAAGACGACGCATTGGTGAGCACCCTTTGGGTTCGTTCGCTTAGCCAATTACAGATCCACCTAACCGTAGTTTTGTCTAGCCCACATTTTACTAGTTTAATGTGTTGTCGAAGGCTTTCATGGCCGGGATCACAGGGTTGTTGTATGTCTTTCGGGCTGTGTGGCCATGTTCCAGAAGCATTCTCTCCTGACGTTTCGCCCACATCTATGGCAGGCATCCTCAGAGGTTGTGAGGTATGGAGAAAACTAAGCAAAGAGGTTAATATATATCTGTGGAAAGTCTAGGGTGAGAGAGGTCAGTGTGAATGTTGTGTAGTTAATCACTTTAATTAGCATTGAAAAGCTTATCTGCTGTCTTCTTCCTGCCTCTGGGGCATCCTTTGTTTAGAGTCGTTAACTGCCCTTGGTTGATTCATGTCTGGAAATCCTCTGTTTTCAGAGTATTGCTTTTTATTTACTGTTCTGATTTTTGAGTTTTTTAATACTGGTAGCCAGATTTTGTTCATTTTCATGGTTTCTTCCTTTCTGTTGAAGTTGTCCACATGCTTGTGGATTTCAATGGCTTCTCTGTGTAGTCTGACATGATAGTTGTTAGAATGGTCCAGCATTTCTGTGTTCTCAAATAATATACTGTGTCCAGGTTGGTTCATCAAATGCTCTGCTATGGCTGATTTCTCTGGTTGAATTAGTCTGCAGTGCCTTTCATGTTCTTTGACTCTTGTTTGGGCAATGCTGTGTTTGGTGGTCCCTCTGTAGACTTGTCCACAGCTGCATGGTATCCGGTAGACTCCTGCAGAAGAGAGAGGATCCCTCTTGTCCTTCGCTGACCGTAGCATTTGTTGGATTTTCTTCGTGGGTCTGTAGATAGTTTGTAGGTTGTGCTTCTTCATCAGCTTCCCTATGCGGTCAGTAGTTCCCTTGATGTCTGGTAAGAACACCTTTCCTCTGGGTGGATCTTTGTCTTGACTCTCATGGCTTGTTCTTGGCCTTGCAGCTCTTCTGATGTCTGTGGTGGAGTCTCCATTGGCCTGTAGAGCCCAGTTTAGGTGGTTGAGTTCACCTTGGAGGAGGTGAGGTTCGCAGATTCTTTGTAACTCTATCGAAAAAAGAGATCAGATTAGAGAGAGAGGTGACCCAGTGGATGAGGGCCTTGGCTGATCCAAGTCTGTGCGTCTATGAAATAACCCAACCCAATAGGCCCTACCTCCTCCTTTTCCTCTTTCCCCAGACCTTCTTGCACCTTCTTGACCCCTGGCTTGCAAGGCAGGTTGAGGGGAGCGGGGTATGTGTTTGGTGAATTGGGGGGCTCGTTCCCTCTCCTCCTTTTGCTCAGCCCCCCTCCCTCCCTCCCTCCCTCCCTCTTGGCCCCTCCCTCTGCTCTCCCCAAAGAGAGGAAGCCAACAGCGCGAAAGCTGTTCTTCCAAACTTCAAACAAAGGCAAGAGGAAACAAAGCCAGGCGGGTGCCAGCGCTGCCTCCTTTGAAGCCTCCCTCCTTCCGTCCCTTTGCCTCAGCAATGCCAAAAAGAGAGCTGGCTCGGGGCGTGTTTTCGTGTTTTCCGCGAGACCTTTGTGGAGGGGCTTCCCAGGAGGAAGAACCAGTTGCTGCAGGGACAGGTAGCAATGCAGAGGCTGAAGAAAGAGGGGACAGGCTCAGGTCAGGAGGAACCGAGGAGGGGGCTGCTCCGGAATGGCTGGGTTGTCATTCCGAGAGGCACCAGTAGCACCAGTAGACCGGGGCCAGTGGGACCAGTGCCAACGGGCTGCCCCTCTGCAACTCTTCGTGCTTGAGAACATGCCATGAGGCTCCATTGGGCCAAGAGGCTTTGAGTCCATTGGGGGGGGGGGGGGACAAATTAACTTGTTGTTGTTGTTATTGTTGTTGTTGTTGTGAGGGGTGTGGTGCAGTGGCAGGCTGGGTCTAAAAATATGGGTTGCCAATAATTAATTTGTATGTATGTATGTACAGTAGAGTCTCACTTATCCAACACTCGCTTATCCAACGTTCTGGATTATCCAACGCATTTTTGTAGTCAATGTTTTCAATACATCGTGATATTTTGGTGCTAAATTCGTAAATACAGTAATTACTACATAGCATTACTGTGTATTGAACTACCTTTTCTGTCAAATTTGTTGTCTAACATGATGTTTTGGTGCTTAATTTGTAAAATTATAACTTAATTTGATGTTTAATAGGCTTATCCTTAATCCCTCCTTATTATCCAACATATTCGCTTATCCAACGTTCTGCCGGCCCGTTTATGTTGGATAAGTGAGACTCTACTGTATGTATATATGTGAGCCCTGGTGGCAAAGTGCGTTAAAGCACTGAGCTGCAGATCGAAAGGTCCCAGGTTCAAGCCCTGGGAGCGGGGTGAGCGGCCGCTGTTAGCTCCAGCTCCTGCCAACCTAGCAGTTCGAAAACATGCCAATGTGAGTAGATCAATAGGTACCGCTCCAGCGGGAAGGTAACAGCACTCCATGCAGTCATGCCGGCCACATGACCTTGGAGGCGTCTACGGACAGCGCCGGCTCTTTGGCTTAGAAATGGAGATGAGCACCAACCCCCAGAGTCAGACACGACTGGACTTGTAAATTGCCTAGATCAGGGGTCCTCAAACTTTTAAAGCAGAGGGCCAGTCCACAATCCTTCAGACTGTTGAGGGGCCGAATTATCATTTGAAAAAAAAAAATAACGAACAAATTCCTATGCACACTGCACATATCTTATTTGTATTGCAAAACAACAACAACAACAACAATGAAAGAACAATACAATATTTAAAAATCAAAACAATTTTAACCAATATAAACCTATCAGGATTTCAATGGGAAGTGTGGGCCTGCTTCTGACCAATGAGATAGTCAGGTTAATTAGGATTATTGTTGTTATGTGCTTTTAAGTCATTTCAGACTCTGGGCGAGCCTAAGTCTAAAATTATTTATTTATTCATTTACTACATTTATTTACTACATTTATATCCCGCCCTTCTCACCCCGAAGGGAACTCAGAGCAGCTGTATCTACATACCATATATTATATTATTAGCATAGCACTTTATCTATGTTGTGAGTTTACAACCTATGATGTGCACTTTGCTAATCTACTATTACAACCTCACTGTTTTTAAATTCTATGTTTTTAATAAGTGTGTTTTTATTCTTTTTGATTAATGTGCAAATATTACAATTGGTGCATGTTATTGTTTATTGATGTATTGTATATTGTTATTGTTTTGTATTTGATATTTCTGTGAGCCGCCCCGAGTACCCTCCGGGGGAGATGGTGGCGGGTTACAAATAAACTTATTATTATTATTATTATTATTATTATTATTATTATTATAACACAATATTAGCATTATATATTACTATATTGAACTATACCACTATACTGTAATATTATATGTGAAAAAATCGGGGCTATGTTTGTTTTATTGTTGCTTTTATTGTTGTTTTTATTGTTTTTATTGTTATTTTAAAGCTAAGTGTATTGTTTTAATCTGTTTCTATAAACCGCTCCGAGCTAAACTGGGAGTAGCGGTATACAAGTTTAATAAATAAATAAATAAATAAATAAATATATAACATATAATTAATATTATTATATGATATTATTAGTGTTAGATCGTATAAAATGATAATATTATTATCAATATCATATGTATATACAATATATTATATTATTAAAACTGATACAAAATATCTATATATATAAAAGAGTGATGGCATCACGGCGACCCACAAAACAACAAAACTACAGGCCCCCCCAACGTCGAAATTTGACGACACAACCCATCATCCACGCCTCTAGGTTGATACAACAAAAAGAAAAGAAAAATAAAGTCCTAATTAGAGAGAGAGAGGAATAATTGCTTTTATCCAATTGCTGCCAGTTAGAAGGCTAAGCTCCTCCAACTTGGTCTCCTAGCAACCCAATAAAAATAATAAAAAACACTAAAAATAATTAAAAACACTAAAAAATTAATGCAATAAAATACCATAATAACAAAAAATAACTAAAAATTATACAAGAAAATAATAAAATATAATAAATAAAAAGATAACTTACAATAAAATTAATTAAAAAATACAAATAACGTCAAATAAAAATTCCACAACAATTTTTAACCAATACCACCACCACTTTGCCACAGCAACACGTGGCCGGGCACAGCTAGTTATATTATAAATGAGGGCGGGGGCCAGGTAAATGACCTTGGAGGGCCGCATCCGGCCCCCGGGCCTTAGTTTGGGGACCCCTGGCCTAGAGCATCGTGGATGGAGGGCGATTAATAAGTAATTAAATGATGATGATGATGATGATGATGACTTAACGTCAGGGGAAAACCTTTACCTTTATCTATGCATATATGTGTGTGTGTGTCTCTCTCTATATATACATAAGGTAAAGGGTAAAGGTTTTCCCCTGACATTAAGTCCAGTCATGTCTGACTCTGGGGTTTGGTGCTCATTTCCATTTCTAAGCCGAAGAGCCAGCGTTGTCCGTAGGCACCTCCAAGGTCATGTGGCCACTGGCATGATTACATGGAGTGCTGTTATCTTCCCACCGGAGCTGTACCTATTGATCTACTCACACTGGCATGTTTTCGAACTGCTAGGTTGGCAGGAGCTGGGGCTACCAGCGGGCGCTCATTCTGCTCCCTGGATTTGAACCTGGCACCTTTTGGTCCATAAGTTCAGCAGCTCAGTGCTTTAACGCATTGTGCCACCAGGGGCCTCTCTATATATACATACACACACACATATACATATACATATATGAAGCCCCCAGTGGTACAGCGTGTTAAACTGCTGAGTTACTGAATCTGCTGGCCGAAAGGTCGATGCCTTGAATCCAGGGATCGGGGTGAGATCTTGCTGTTAGCCCCAGCTTCTGCCAACTTAGCAGTTCGAAAACATGCCAATGTGAGTAGATCAATAGGTACTGCTCTGGCATGAAGGTAACGGCACTCCATGCAGTCATATGGGCCACATGACCTTGGAGGTTTCTACAGCCAATGGCCGGCTCTTTGGCTTAGAAATGGAGATGAGCACTGACCTCCAGAGTTGGACACGACTTTACTTAATGCGAGGGGAAAACCTTAACTACATATATTATATGTAGGAAAATTATACAATTTAAATTATCATTAAAATAGTAATACAAGATAAATGTTAGTTCTATATATTGGAACTTCGATTGTATTTTCAAGCTGCTAAGAAGTCATTACCCTTTTAAGAGATTGTCTAATGTTCAAGGGGAACATGAAGGCAGCCCTTCCTTCACTGTGAGGAGGCCCCAAATCAGAGGAAATCTAGGGCAGAAGGGCTGCAATACCTCCCTGTGTGTGTGTGTTGTGTGTGTGTTGTGTGTGATTGCAGGTTCCATGCTAATGCAGTGTCTCATCTGAGCTGACCCTTGAGCTGGGGAGGGCATCCTTTGCCCAGGGAGCAGGTTCTGGACACCAGGGAGGCTTCTCTCCCCTTGAGTTTGTGCTTCCAGACCTCATGTCATGCATGTGTGTGCTGCAGGCCTCAATCCAATGCTTTGGGTCAGGTGAGGTCAGGGAGGGCAGCTGGCCAAAGACTGCCCAGGCCCCTCTGGCCTTCAGAAAGCTGCCTCTGGACACCAGAGAGACATGCACATTCATGCCCTTGGACCCCACCATGCTTCTCCAAATGCCCTTCCGCCTCTGCACTTGACCATACTGTCCACCCATTTGGACATGTGGGGTCCAGATCCATGAAACATGGGGAGGGGGACATGGAAATGATTGGCAGGGGGGCAGATAGAGGTCTTGTCCATTTGGGACAGTGTGGCCTGTTGGCCTGAGCCTAGCAACAAGTAGTCCATGAGTTGTCGAAGGCTTTCATGACCGGGATCACAGGGTTGTTGTATGTCTTTTGGGCTGTGTGGCCATGTTCCAGAAGCATTCTCTCCTGACGTTTCGCCCACATCTATGGCAGGCACCCCCTCAGAGGAGGAGGATGCCTGCCATAGATGTGGCCATGTTCCAGAAGCATTCTCTCCTGACGTTTCGCCCACATCTATGGCAGGCACCCCCTCAGAGGAGGAGGATGCCTGCCATAGATGTGGCCATGTTCCAGAAGCATTCTCTCCTGACGTTTCGCCCACATCTATGGCAGGCACCCCCTCAGAGGAGGAGGATGCCTGCCATAGATGTGGCCATGTTCCAGAAGTATTCTCTCCTGACGTTTCACCCACATCTATGGCAGGCATCCTCAGAGGTTGTGAGGCATGGAGAGACTATGCAAGGAAGGTAAATACATATCTGTGGAGAGTCCAGGATGTGACAAGAGTCCTTTGTCAGTTGGAAGCCAGTTTTTCGTGTCAGGAGCAACCCGAGTTGCTTCTGGAGTGAGAGAATTGGCCGTCTGCAAGGACGTTGCCCAGGGGGCATTGCCCGGATGTTTTGATGTTTTTACCATCCTTGTGGGAGGCTTCTCTCATGTCCCCGCATGGAGCTGGAGCTGAAAGAGGGAGCTCATCCGCACTCTCCCCGGGTGGGATTCGAACCTGGCAGCTTTCAGGTCAGCAACCCAACCTTCAAGTCACGAGGCTTTTATTCCCTAGGCCACTGGAGGCTCCTATCACCCTAATTAGCATTGGAAAGGTTTGTCTCTTGCCTGGAGGGTATCCTATGTTCAGAGTTATTAGCCGTCCCTGGGGCTCCTCTGCCCTCAGAGTGTTGCTTCTTATTTACTGTTCTGATTTTTGAGGTTTTTTAAATTCTGGTAGCCAGATTTTGTTCATTTTCATGGTTTCCTCTTTTCTGTTGAAGTTGTCCACATGCTTGTGGTTTTCAATGGCTTCTCTGTGTAGTCTGACATGATAGTTGTTGGAGTGGTCAAGCATTGCTATGTTCTCAAATAATATGCTGTGTCCAGGTTGGTTCATCAAGTGCTCTGCTATGGCTGATTTCTCTGGTTGAGTGAGTCTGCAATGCCTTTCATGTTCTTCGACTCGTGTTTGGGCAATGCTGCGTTTGTGGTCCCTCTGTAGACTTGTCCACAGACTTCATCATTGACTGTGGTTCTTCACAGCAGAAGCTTGGGGGGAAGGGGTCACATGGATTCCATTCAGACCTTTGACCAGTGGGAAATGCAAGGCCCTGCAGTGTTGTGTGGGGGGGGAGCACATTGGGGTGGGGTCTGTCGCTGCGCATTGGTGGCATGGCCTCCTGGGATTGGGCGCACTCCTAGCCTCTCTTTCCCTGCTGACTCCCTCCTCCTCCTCCTCCGTCAGGAAGTTTCTGACTCATCCATTTTAACTGCCCAGACGCTTCTGCCAGTGACATTATCCTCCACGTTTTGTAATCATGAAATATTAATGGCGGATATTGAATTTAAAGTACAATTTATGTCTGGAGCTTCTGCTGGAAAGGGCAGTTGTAAAGGGAAGGCCTTCCAAGTGGAGAGTGCGGCGGCGGAGGGAGAGCGGGGAGAGGGAGTAGCCGCGCATGGAAGGCATTCAGTGTCTGAAGAAAGGGTCAGCACTGGCCCAAGGTAATTTTCAAGTGTAGGCGAACAAAATTTTGGCGCCGCCCCCCAAACCAGTCACTGAAAAATAAAAGCGTTGGATAAGCAAAAATGATGGATAATAAGGAGAGATTAAGGAAAAGCCTAAATAAAGAACAACACTCTGAAAACAGGGGAAATCCAGACAGGAAACAATCAGGGCCAGCTAACCCCTCCCAACCAAGGATGCCCCCAGGGAGGAAGCAGCCAGGCTTTGAATCTGCAAGGCCATTAAATGCCATTAAATGCTAAGGTGCTTTTAGGATGTTTTTAAAGATGTTTTTAAGATGTTTTTTTTAATTGTTGATTTTAGCCAGTTCTTGTAAGCCGCTCCGAGCCCTAGGGGAGTGGCGGCATATAAGTTTGAAAAATAAATAAATAAATAATCAAGCTGGCCAATTGCAACATTCACACTAGCCTCAAACAGACAAGAGCTCGTTCTCCCACCCTGGTCTTTCCACGGATATATAAACCCCAGTTACCTAGCTTCCAACAGATCTCAGAACCTCTGAGAATGCCTGCCATAGATGTGGGTGGAACATCAGGAGAGAATGCTTCTGGAACATGGCCAGGCAGCCCGGAGACCAAGAAAGAAGGGGCTCGCCGCTTTGGGGAGCAAGGAAGCTGCATTTCTGTGCTCCCCAAAGAGGTGACCTCCTTCCTTGCGGAGGCAGGAGTTGCCTCAATGGCACCCCCTAGAGCAGTGGTCCCCAAACTAAGGCCCGGGGGCCACATGCGGCCCATGGAAACCATTTATCCGGCCCCCATGGTGGCGGTTCCCTCCTCCTCCACCTTTCCCACCTCCTCCCTCGCCTGGTGCGCGCCTTACAAAGCTTTGTTTGTTTATAATGGTATTTTAATTATTATTTAAGTAATTATTAATTATTAAGGGGTGCTTTTCTAGTGCTTTTGGTACACAAAGGCAGAAGGGGATTGGACTAAATAGCCCAAGGGGCCTCTTCCAACCCTCTTTATTATTGTTGTTGTTGTTGTTGTTGTTGTTGTTGTTGTTGACAGAAGGACACAGTATAACACAGCAAATGAGATATATATGCTGGATTTCGTATCACAAAATCACAAGTTGAGCACTTCCCAAGCAGTTAGGACTGTGTGATTTATTATTATTATTATTATTATTATTATTATTATTATTATTATTATTATTATCAACACAACGACGTTGTATGGCACAGCAAACAAGATAGATATGCTGGATTTCGTTTCGCAAAACCACAAGTCGAACACTTCCCAAGTGTCTAGGACTGTGTGATGTATTTTCTGATGATGTGTGCAGATCCCAGTAGGGTAGCCTTTTGCAGCTGGCAGATCGTAATTTTGTCAATGTCTATTGTTTCCAAATGCCGGCTGAGATCTTTTGGCATGGCACCCAGTGTGCCCATCACCACCGGGACCACCTGCACTGGTTTCTGCCAGAGTCTTTGAAGTTCAATCTTGAGGTCCTGAGAGCGGCTCAGTTTTTCCTGTTGTTTTTCGTCAATGCGACTGTCACCTGGGATGGCGACATCAATGATCCAAACCTTGTTCTTTTCCACAACTGTGATGTCTGGTGTGTTGTGTTCCAGAACTTTGTCAGTCTGGATTCGGAAGTCCCATAGTATCTTTGCGTGCTCATTTTCCAATACTTTTGCAGGTTTGTGATCCCACCAGTTCTTTGCTGCTGGGAGGTGGTACTTGAGGCATAAGTCCCAATGAATCATTTGGGCCACATAGTTGTGCCTCTGTTTGTAGTCTGTCTGTGCGATTTTCTTACAGCAGCTGAGGATATGATCCATGGTTTCATCGGTTTCCTTGCACAGTCTGCATTTTGGGTCATCAGCTGATTTTTCTTCTTCTTCTTCTTCTTCTTCTTATTATTATTATTATTATTATTATTATTATTAACATTGAGGCTTTATTTGTTCCTGTTTTGTTTTTTTACTTTAAAATAAGATATGTGCAGTGTGCATGGGAATTTGTTCATAGTTTTTTAAAAAACTATAGCCTGGCCCTCCAACAGTCTGAGGGACCACTAACTGGCCCCCTGTTTAAAAAGTTTGGGGACCCCTGCCCTAGAGGATGGTGCTACAGGAAACTGCCTAACTTGCCTCGCAGTTGAACCGCCCCTGGAAGGGATTCAATGCTCACCATGTCCACTCCTCTGGACATGGTGATGCATGATGGGGGACCGGCCTTGGGTTTTTGCCCCCCAAAGCCCCTCCACCCAGAAGCCAAGTCCAGACTCTATTCCTCCACCACCTACTTCTTCCTTCAGTGCCGCAATGCTCAGCAGTCACTCTTGTGCAGGCGGACTGTGGGTCTCTTTGGGTCTGGGGTTGTGTTGGGGTCTCTTCTGCCCCTTGGGTTGCAATCCATGCTCCCACCCGGCACGATGTACCATTGCAGGTGCACCCCCTCCCCTTCCTCCTGCGCTGGCGAGAGAGAACACGGAGAGGGGAGGGGAGCTCGGCGCAGATTAATCTTCATTTCGCTCGCCAGCTGTTTACCTTCCTTGGGCTAATATTAGGGATTCTCTTCCTGTTTTCCTCCTCGTGCGAAATGAAATGATGGGGCCTCGCCCGCACTTGCCTTGTCCACTCTGGGTAATTGAGATGATAAATCTTCCTGACGGAGATTGGCCTTAATCAGAGCATTGGGCGGGTGCGTGTCGAGAAGCTCTTTAATTGCCCTGATCCTGGGGGCGATGGTCTGGCCTGGCCATTTGGGGTGTTGTGGCCCCAGTTCAAAAGTGGGGGGAACTTGGCATGGGCAAACTTCAGCCCTCCCTCCAGGTGTTTTGGACTTCAACTCCCACAATTCCCAACAGCCGGTAGGCTGTTAGGAATTGTGGGAGTTGAAGTCCAAAACACCTGGAGGGAGGGCTGAAGTTTGCCTATGCCTGAGCTATAGGACATCTCCAAGGCTGTCTTCCTAGCAACAAATCAGCTGGTCGTCCTAATATTTTGAGGTGCTCCCTCCTTCTTGCTCCTTCTGGCCTGTAGTCGGTTGGTGATCCCTCGTGTCTGAGTATGACTGCCTTCCAAGTGTAGGGTCTTGGTGGTGGGTCCATAGCTGACTCTAGATGATGGAAAAATGTCATTCTGCACTGCCTAAGTCTCTATCTTAGTCTCCTTCTTTGGAGGCTTTTAAGCAGAGGCTGGATGGCCATCTGTCGGGGGTGCTTTGAATGCGATTTCCTGCTTCTTGGCAGAATGGGGTTGGACTGGATGGCCCATGAGGTCTCTTCCAACTCTACGATTCTATGATTCTATGATTCTATTGTTAGATAGCAAGCCTAGAGCAGAGTTAGGGACACCTTCCCATAGTCCTATGCATGCTTGATAGGCTTTACTCTTATTTCCTTCTTCCTGTCCTGTTTAGATCCACCCATTAACTTGTTGACTTAGAAATGTGATCTCTCCTAGGGTTTGATGTAACTTCCTCAATTTAGAATTTTTATGGCCCTAGAGAGAAGAAAGGGACTCACCATGAGGAGGTGGTCGCCATTCAGTCTTCCTGCTTTGTTTCAAACATTTGTCCCCTCTTGTAGTCAAGATGTAGCTATCTAGATTCTTTGTTATTTTGATCCGTCTACCTGTCTTAGATCAGATTAGATAAGCTAGTTAGCTCCAAACCTTTTCTATCCATCAATGGACTTCTTTTTACTTCAATAAATGCTTTTAAACTTTTAAGCTGGCTTTGCGATCCTTTGCCAACCTGAAGAGACAAAGGCTTTCCTAAACTCACACCACGTAAGTTTCTCTGCTGTATTGGAAGGAATTCTTCCACACACTTTGCTGTTTTTCCTGGAAATTTACCTCATAGAGAGAAGAAGTGATTTGAGCTTAACAGCTCCTAGATTCCCAACACTAGAGACCCATTCTTGACCTGGTTTCCAAGTGAAAGGTGGTCCCAACAAGAGTTGGCTTGATGCATCTCCCTCCTCTTGACACGTTCCTCCCTTTGCCCTCCATTTGTGCCTCTTCGAATTCCACAGCACTCTTGGTCACAGCTGACCTCCAGTTCTAATGCTCGAGAGCCACGGCTTCCCAGTTCTCTCTTGGTGTCTAAGGTTGGCTTTAAGCCCATCTTTGAATCTCTTTTCCTGTCCACTAACATTCCGTTTTCCTTTCTTGAGTTAGGAATAGAGGAACTGCTTTGGGAGATCAAATCCGGGGAGAGCGGGCGAGCTCCCGTCTGTCAGCCCTAGCTCTCCATGAGGGGATATGAGAGAAGCCTCACACCAGATGGTAAAACATCAAGCATCTAGGCAACATCCTTCCAGACAGCCAATTCTGTCATACCAGAAGGGACTTGCAGTTTCTCAAGTTGCTCCTGACAGGGAAAAAAAAAGAATAACTATGATACTTCATCTTGTAGGTGGGAAACTTCCCACCAGCATGGTAATCACCAATCTATGGAGAGTCACACCCTGGGCTCTCCACAGATATATATTTACCTTCCTTGCCTAGTTTCTCCATGCCTCACAACCTCTGAGGACGCCTGCCATAGATGTGGGTGAAACGTCAGGAGAGAATACTTCTGGAACATGGCCACACAGCCCAAAAGACATACAACAACCCAGAAGACAAGCTATTTAGCCTCAGCAGACTGAAAGCCAAAACCAAGGTCACAATAACGTCTGTTATAGAACTCCATTATGCCGATGATAACGTAGTCTGTGCTCATTCAGATGAAGATCTACAAGCCCCTTTGGGTATTTGGACAACATAGCCTTCAGTCTAGAAAAGTGGATAGTGGAGGATCATGGCTTCAGTGCTGGTGGTCTTTGCTTCTTCTTCCAGGACACTGACGTTTTTCTGCCTGTCTTCTTCCTAAGTAATTTTCAGGATTGTTTTGGAGGCAATGCTGATGGAATCATTCGAGAGTGAGGCTTGTAGACAGCCCACATTTCGCAGGCGTAGAACAAAGTTGAGAGTACAATTAGCTTTATAGACAAGCATCTTGGTTTCTTTATGAAAGTCCCAATCCTCAAACACTCTCTGCTTCATTCAGAAGAATGCTGCACTCGCAGAGCTCAGGCGGTGTTGTATTTCAGTGTCAATGTTGACTTTTATGGAGAGGTGGCTGCCAAAGTGGGGGGAACTTGGCATGGTCAAACTTCAGCCCTCCCTCCAGGTGTTTTGGACTTCAGCTCCACAATTCCTAACAGCCTTCCAAGTGTGGGGTCTTGGTGTTGGGTCTGTAGAGACTTATTCTTGACCTGCATGTTCTTCTGCAGTGAGGACACCAGTTTTCAGATGGAAGGCGATCCCAACAAGAGTTGGCTTGATGCATCTCTGTCTTGACACATTCCTCCCTTTTGCCCTCCATTTGTGCCTCTTTGAATTCCACAGCACTCCTGGTCACAGCTGACCTCCAGTTCTAACGCTCGAGAGCCACGGCTTCCCAGTTCTCTCTTGGTGTCTATGCCACAGTTTTTAAGGTTTCCTTTAAGCCCATCTTTACAATTCTTTTCTTGTCCACCAACTTTCTGTTTTCCATCCTTGAGTTGAGAGTAGAGTGACTGCTTTGGGAAACAATGGTGATCTTTGGGTATCCGCACAACATGGCCTTCAGTGCTCAGGCAGTGTTGTATTTCAGTGTCAATGTTGACTTTTATGGAGAGGTGGCTGCCAAGGGAGCAGAAGTGGTCAACATTTTCTAACGTTACACCATTAATCTGTATTTCTGGCCTTGCAGAGGGATTCACTGCTGACTGCTGATCGGCCACTTTGGTTTTCTTGATTTTCAGTGAGAGGCCGAGCTTCTCATATGCTTCTGCAAAGCTGTCTTCTTCTGAATGAGAACAGACTACGTTATCATC
Source organism: Anolis carolinensis (assembly GCF_035594765.1). NCBI lineage: Eukaryota > Metazoa > Chordata > Lepidosauria > Squamata > Anolidae > Anolis > Anolis carolinensis. The sequence continues at coordinate 256,931,378 of NC_085844.1, read as the reverse complement.
GGCATATTGAAGATGTTGTGGTGACCTTGGTTTTGGCTTTCAGTCTGCTGAGGCTAAATAGCTTGTCATCTGGGTTGTTGTATGTCTTTCAGGCTGTGTGGCCATGTTCCAGAAGTATTCTCTCCTTATGTTTTGCCCACATCTATGACAGGCATCCTCAGAGGTTGTGAGGCATGGATAAACTAGGCAAGGAAGGTAAATATATATCTGTGGAGAGTCCAGGGTGTGACTTTCCATAGATGTGGGCGAAACGTCAGGAGAGAATACTTCTGGAACATGGCCACACAGCCCAAAAGACATACAACAACCCTGTGATCCCGGCCATGAAAGTCTTCGACAACAGCTTGTCATCTGTCCAATAGATAATTTCCACTCTGGTGGGAGGTTTCCCATCAACAAGATGAAATTATTATTATTATTATTATTATTATTATTATTATTATTATTATTATTATTAAACTTTATTTGTACCCCGCTAGCATCTCCCGAAGGACTCGATGCGGCTTACAAAGGCCAAGGCCTCAACACACAATAGAGCAATACAAAACAAAGGCAAATTAAAAACAATTAAAACAGTATAAACCACAAGCAATAACAATACGCTAAAACACAATAGAACTGGGCCGGGCCAGAGTAATGGGTACAAGATCAAAAGTGCTGATGTGACAGGTGATATATAAGGCTTCTAGGGCAAGTGCAGAGTGCGATATGCGATCTTAATTCTAATAAAGTGCTTATGGGACTTGGTGTTGGAGATTTCCTATTAATCTGGGAAGGCACATTGGAACAGCCAGGTCTTCAAGTTCTTTCTGAAGACTGCCAATGTCGGGGCCTGTCTGAGATCCTTGGGGAGGGTGTTCCAGAGTCGGGGGGCCACCACGGAGAAGGCCCTGTCTCGTGTCCCCACCAACCGCGCTTGCGACGCAGGCGGGATCACGAGCAGATGACCAAAGTGGACACGTGGGTTCGTAGACGGAGATGCGGTCACGGAGGTAGGATGGTCCCAAACCGTTCAGGGCTTTGTCGGTAAGCACCTGCACCTTGAATTGGGCTCGGAAAGTAAATGGCAGCCAGTGGAGCTCCTTGAACAGGAGGGCTGACCTCTCTCTGTAAGGGAAATATCATAACGATTCTTTTTTTTCCGTATCAGGAGCGATTTGAGAAACTGCATGTGACTTCTGGTGTGACAGAATTGGCTGTCTGCAAGGACGTTGCCCAGGGGATGTTGCCCGAATGTTTGATATTTTACCCTCCTGTGGGAGGCTTATTGCATGTTCCCGCATGGGGAGCTAAAGCTGACAGATGGGAGCTCACCCTGCTCCCTGAATTCGAACCACTAACCTTCCTTATGGCGATGAACATGGAGAATAAGGTTGGGACAATAACACATCCTGTTTGACACCTGATTCCACCTCAAATGGGTCACTTTGGGAGGTTGTGTGGTAGAGTGTTGTCCGCAGAGGCGGGCATGGCTGCCCACGGCCTGGCTGACCCCTGGCTGCCCCCTCCCCATGCATTGCCCATCTCAGAGGAGGGGTCAGAGGGCAACCGCGGAGGCCCGGTGGCGTGTTTGTGGGCGACGGGGGCATGTCTTCTGGCGCCCAGATTAATGGCATTCCGACTCCGGGAAGAGCGGCAGGGAAAACGGCTGTGTTTAATTTTAATTTAGGAAACCGTTTAGGTGGGAGCCTGGTTTCCTCGCGGCTGTCAATCAACGTTTTCTCAAGGCTGACATCAATTAGTTTAAAAATATTGAATGTAATTTCGCCTGACACAACATATTGCAGCCACTGCAAAATATAATTTATTTTAGAAGAAGAAATAATTAAACTAATTTGCATGTCAGTCAGCCGGGCTGGGAGCCTGGGGGAGGGGGGGGGGAGGGAGGGGGGAGCGGGGAGGGGAGGGGTCCCTCTGCAGCCCTTGATGACGTCACAGGCAGAGGCCACGCCCACCAGCGCAGGGGGGGGGGTCCCTTTGGCCCCAGTCAGGAGCCCTTTGGCTGGAAGATCTTGCATCCGCCTTCCCTATCCCAATTCCACCATCTATGACTTATTAATATTAAAATATTGCAAAAAGCAGGCTTTGACTTTGCCATTTTATATCAGGGACAGCGTTTTACTCCCCATTGGATATAATGGGACTTGAGCATCAACGGATTTTGGTATCCACTGAATACCTTTATTATAATGTTAAACATACAGAAAAAAGAGAGAAAGGCCACTGCAATACACTCTATTAACATATACAAGAATTATTATAGAATCATAGAATCCTAGAGCTGGAAGACATTTCATGGGCCAAGAAGCAGGAAAATTGCATTCAAAGCACCCCCAACAGATGGCCGTCCAGCCTCTGCTTCAAAGCCTCCAAAGGAGAAGCCTCCGCCACACTCTGCAGCAGAGAGTTCCACTGCTGAACAGCTCTCACAGTGAGGAAGTTCTTCCTGATGTTCAGGTGGAATCTCCTTTCCTGTAGTTTGAAGCCATTGTTCCATTGCATCCTATTATCCAGGGCAGCAGAAAAGAAGCCTGCTCCCTTCTCCCAATGACTTCCCCTCACATATTTGTACATGGCTGTCATGTCTGCTCTCAACCTTCTCTTCTGCAGGCTAGACATGCCCAGCTCTTGAAGCCACTCCTCATAAGGCTTGTTCTCCAGACCCTTGATCCTTCTAGTCATCCTTTTCCTCTGGAGACATTCCAGCTTGTCAACATCTCCCTTCAACTGCGATATGCAGAATGGGACACAGTGTGATTCCAGGTAACGTGGTCTGACCAAAGCAGAAGAGAAGAGAGTGGGAGCATGAACTTCCCTGAATTTAAACACTAGACTCCTATTTATGCAGGCCAAAATCCCATTGGCTTTTTGAGCTGCTGCATCACCTTTTTGGCTCATGTTCCCCTTCCTCCCCATGAGGACTCCAAGATCTTTTCCACACGTCCTGCTGTGGAGCCAGGCATCGTCCCTCAGTCTGTCTCTTTGCGTTTCCTTTTTTCTGCCTAAGTGGAGTCTCTTGCATTTGTCCCTGTTGAAGATCATTGTGTTAGTTTTGGTCCATCTCTCTAGTCTGTCAAGATCGTTTTGAATTCTGCTCCTGTCTTCTGGAGTGTTGACTCTCCCTCCCAGTTTGGTCCCATCTGCAAACTTGATGATTGTGCCTTCTAACCCTTCATCTAAGCCATTGATAAGGATTCTGAACAGAACCAGGCCCAGGACAGAACCCTGCTGATGGCACTCCACTCATCACTTCTTTCCAGGAGGAAGATGAAGCCTTGGGGAGAATCTCCTGTTGGGTTCATTCGCTTAACCAATTACAGATCCACCTAACCGTAGCTTTGCCTAGCTCACATTTGACTAGTTTGATTATTATTATTATTATTTTATTGTATGACACAGCAAACAAGATAGATATGCTGGATTTCGTTTCACAAAATCACAAGTCGAACACTTACAGCAGCTGAGGATATGATCGATGGATTCGTCGGTTTCCTTGCACAGTCTGTATTTTGGGTCATCAGCTGATTTTTCGATCTTGGCTTGAATGGCCTTTGTCCTGATGTCTTGCTCCTGGGCTGCAAGGATCAGGCCTTCTGTCTCCTTCTTCAGGGTCCCATTCGTGAGCCAGAGCCAGGTCTTCTCTTTGTCACTTTTCCTTCAATTTTGTCAAGGAACTTTCCATGCAATGTTTTGTTGTGCCAGCTGTCAGCTCTAGTTTGTAGTGCGGTTTTCTTGTACTGTTTTTTTGTCTGCTGTGCTTTGAGGAGTTTCTGATTTTTGACTTCAATCAAAGCAGGTTCTTCACTTTGCTTTACATGTTTTATTATTATTATTTCTGCCGCTTCTGTGACTGTTCATTTGTATTTTGATTCTGTAGCCCACTTGTTGATGGATGTCCAGAATCAGCAGCATCCACTGCATTATTATTATTATTATTATTATTATTATTATTATTATTATTATTAATTTATACCCCATTTTATCTCTCCGGCAGGAGACTAAAAGTGGCTTAACATACAAGCATCAGCATACAATTTTAAATGTCCCCATATGCAAACATTAAAACAGGATTAAATATAAGCAGTATTTTTAAAATTCCCAGTTATTCACAGTTAAAATCCATAGCACTCACTGACTTGGTCTTAAAAAGCAAAGACACCCACCTTAAGAAAAACAACAAGAAATGAAAACAACACAAATACCACAAAGGACTGCTGTGATTGCTTGGATCGTGCCTTCCTTTACAGCCAAAGCAGGTCAGACTAGATGGCCCCTTGGGGTCCCTTCCAACTCTGTGATCCTTTTACTGCTCTCCAAACCAAAGAACACGAATGCAAAAGTAGTTTCCTTCCTTCTTTCCGCTTAACACATATTTGCACTTCTACCTAATAATCATAACGTTTGAGTGTTATTTCCTTTTCTTTCTTCTTCATCAAGATGAAAAAAGGCTTCTCGGCTTCTAAAGATTTGCCCGAAGGCTCCTCTCTGATCAGAACTACATCGTTTGCTTCCTCTGGAGATCTTTAATACCCAGTCTTCCGTTCTTGGCATCTCATGTTCCCGACCTTTGATCATCTTGGTGGCTTTGTTTGGACATTTTCTAGGGGTCTGCACTTTTTTGGACAGTGGTCCAGGTGGGCAGTGGTGGCCAAAGCAGAATTGAGAGGCATTGCTGTGTCCTTGTCGAAGGCTTTCATGGCCGGGATCACAGGGTTGTTGTATGTTTTCCGGGCTGTCTGGCCAAGTTCCAGAAGCATTCTCTCCTGATGTTTCACCCACATCTATGGCAGGCATCCTCAGAGGTTGTGAAGTATGGAGAAACTAAGCAAGGAAGGTTTATATATCTGTGGAAGTTCCTGGGTGGGGAAAGAACTCCTGTCTGTTGGAGGCCAATTTGAATGTTGTAATTAATCACCTTCACCTCCTGGCCTGGGGGAATCCTTTGTTCAGAGTCGTTAGCTGCCCCTGATTGATTCCTGTCTGGAATTCTTCTGTTTTCAGAGTGTTGCTCCTTATTTACTGTTCTGATTTTTGAAGTTTTTAAATACTGGTATGCGGACAATTTCAACAGAAAGGAGGAAACCATGAAAATGAACAAAATCTGGCTACCAGTATTCTGGAACATGGCCATACTGCCCGAAAACACACAACAATCATTGCTGTTGTTGGGGTTTCCTCTTCTTCAGAAGAGGAAGGGGAGCAGGAAAGTGTTCATGAATCAGAGAGGCAGTTGGAATCTGAGGAGGAGATTTTGCGAGTACCCACTTTTCAGGAGAGGCGAAAGGAAACAGAGCAGAGATGTTGTTCAGCTAGAATAGCAGCACTTTATCAGTCACCTCGTGTTTACAATATTTATATGGTGCACCTTACCCAGTCTACTTTTACAACCTCTCCGTTTTAATCCATGTTTTTATTAGTTCTTGTCATTTGTTTTTATTGGCTAATGGGTAAATTTTTATAATTGTGCATGTTTTTTGTCTGTTGTTGTGTTTTATATTGCTATTGTTTTTATTCGGGCTTGGCCCCATGTAAGCCGCCCTGAGTCCCCTTTGGGGAGATAGAGGCGGGGTATAAAAATAAAGTTGTTATTATTATTATTATTATTATTATTATTATTATTATTATCTGCCAGAAATGCAGCTGAGTAATTGGGAACTACCCCAGCAGCTGTGAGGGGACTCAGGGCTATAAAGCAGAAGCAGGTGCAGCCAGCTCTTGCTGGTAACAAACCGACTCTAAAGCCTAAGCCTTTGCTCCCCTTGTGCCTGCTTCAGGTCTGCAGCTGGGAAACTGCTCCTAAGGATTTATTGCTGTTTCTTTGTCTGAAGTAAGACTGCTACTTGATTTGGGAATTTATCGGAAACTGAGAACTGTGTTTGCCCTAAGACTTCCTTGCTTCCTTTTGCATTATTCCACTGAGCGTACTGTACTTTATGTTTTGCTGAAGTAAAGCAGTTTTCATTTACTTACCACGGTGTTTTAAGGCTGTTCTTGGAAGACAAAACAGGACAACTGTGTCCCTTGATATGGACACTGTTCTTCTGTGGCTCCAGCCCAGGATTGCATTGGCCTTTTTGGCTGCTGCATCGCACCTTTGCTCTTCTAAGAACCGCTTGACCAGGTATGGACAGGTTTGGGCCCGCCAGGTGTTTTGGACTTCAACTCCCACCATTCCTCACAGCCTCAGGCCCTTTCCTTTTCCCCCTCAGCCGCTTAAGGAAGGGGCCTGAGGCTGTGAGGAATGGTGGGAGTTGAAGTCCAAAACACCTGGAGGGCCTAAGTTTGCCCATGCCTGACCCATACCTATTGTTCCCCTTCCGGCAAAGGTATGGGCTGCGTCTCGTTCTCCTCGAAGTTGTTTTAATTCTCCGAGAAGCCTCGCAAGGTATCGGCAGTCTTGGCACACTCTGCCGATGGATTCCTCGGGTCGATGTTGCATTGTGTGAAGAAGGACTTCCTTTTGTTTGCTCCCAAATCTCCTGCCAATCAGCTCTATTGAGCGACTCCGCGTTCTCATAGAAAGTGTTTTGTGCATGTGTTTCTCTGTTTGAAAGGGAGACAGACACAGAGAGAAAGCGGGGAGACAGGCAGAGAAGAACGTGTAAAAGGAGAGGGGGACGTCTTTAGTCTTTAGTCAGCCTCCTTCGTGCTCAACCATCTCCCTCCCACTACTTCTCACTCAAGGTTTTTTTGTCCCGATCCACAGGAAAACCTTGCTTTTAAGGGCAGAAGCCCACCCAAAGCCCATGGCTGCAGGGCAAAATTGGTCAACCTTTGCCTTGGGAGTGCCTGCAGAGAGAGAGTGGCTGGGTTTGACCCTTGGCCACCCCACTGGTGGTATGGAACCAGGCTGTGGCGCAGGCTGGTTAGCAGCCAGCTGCAATAAATCACTCTGACCAAGAAGTCATGAGTTCGAGGCCAGTCCCTGTCGGGGTGAGCACCTGACAATTAAAATAAAAAATAGCCCCTGCTCGTTGTTGACCTAAGCAACCCGAAAGATAGTTGCATCTATCAAGTAGGAAATGTAGGTACCACTTATATGTGGGGAGACTAATTTACAACACCGTAAAAATTGCCCAGCTGCCGTTGGAATGAGAAAGTGCCGTCGCAGTAGATGGTGAAGCAGCTGCTCCCGCTGTGGCCAGAATCAAGCATACCCTCAGGAAGCAGGAAGCTGGAGAAGGTTTAAATTGCCTCTGTGTCTGTCTCTGTCTCTGTTCTATGTTATATGGCATTGAATGTTTGCCTTACATGTGTACAATATGATCTGCCCTAGAATCATAGAATAGTAGAGTTGGAAGAGACCTCATGGGCCATCCAGTCCAACCCCATTCGGCCAAGAAGCAGGAAATCGCATTCAAAGCACCCCCGACAGATGGCCATCCAGCCTCTGCTTAAAAGCCTCCAAAGAAGGAGCCTCCACCACAGTCTGAGGGAGAGAGTTCCACTGGTGAACAGCCCTTCTCACAGTGAGGAAGTTCTTCCTGATGTTCAGGTGGAATCTCCTTCCTTTCCTGTAGTTTGAAGCCATTGTTCCCTTGTGTCCTAGTCTGCAGGGCAGCAGAAAACAAGCTTGCTCCCTCCTCCCTATGACTTCCCCTCACGTATTTGTACATGGCTATCATGTCTCCTCTCAGCCTTCCCTTCTGCAGGCTAAACATGCCCAGTTCTTTAAGCCGCTCCTCATAGGGCTTGTTCTCCAGACCTTTGATCATTTTAGTTGCCCTCCTCTGGACACATTCCAGCTTGTCAACATCTCTCTTCAACTGCGGTGCCCAGAATTGGACCCAGTGTGATTCCAGGTGTGGTCTGACCAAGGCAGAATAGAATAAGGGGGAGCATGACTTCCCTGGATCTAGACGCTATTCCCCTATTGATGCAGGACAGAATCCCGTTGGCTTTTTTAGCAGCCGCATCACATTGTTGGCTCATGTTTAACTTGTTGTCCACAAGGACTCCAAGGTCTTTTTCGCACACACTGCTGTCAAGCCAGGCATCGTCCCCCATTCTGTATCTTTGCATTCCATTTTTTCTGCCGAAGTGAAGTCTCTTGCATTTGTCCCTGTTGAACTTCATTTTGTTGCCCTGAGTCCCCTTCGAGGTGAGAAGGGCGGAATATAAATACTGTAAATAAATAAATAAATAATGGAATTTAGATGGCAATAAAATGAGAGAGGACGGCCTGGTGAGCTATGCTAACCATAATTAATAACCAAAGTTCCAGATCAAAGAGTCACCAGCGAACTGACGACATAGGACAGAGGTTTTTTTTTGCGTCTTGGCCAAGAAGCAATGCTTGTGAATTCTTGCTTCAAAATTACAAGCATAAGAGAGCATGTGCTCTGCACAACATTTTTTATTCAATCAGGTCCATTGTTTCAGTTTGGACCATCCCTCTTCTGTTTCTGGTTGGCTGAGCTCCGATGATGTGGGTGGAAAGTTTATAGTACAGTTTATAGATTTCAGACTTGGGAAATAGTTACATGGAAGGTGTTGTTGGGGGACACCTCCTCGGTCCCGCAGCCATTGTCTAGTGGGGTCCCCCAGGGTTCAGTATTGCCCCCCATGTTGTTTAACATCTACATCAAGAGTCCCCAAACTAAGGCCCATAGGCTGGATGTGGCCCTCCAAGGTCATTGACCTGGCCCCTGTCCTAAACTTTAGATTTAGGGTTGACCTAAGTCTACCTGGTCTTTGGAGGTCTCTTTGCTTACCTATGATCTTATGAGATCATCTAGATGGTCTTTGAAGGTCTCTTTGCTTAGCTACGGCCTTATGAGACCATCTAGATGACTTTTGGAGGTCACTTTCCTTAACTATGGTCATATGAGGCCGTCTAGATGGCCTTTGAGAGTCCCTTTCCTTGCTTATGTTTTTATGAGATTGTCTTGATGGCCTTTGGGGGCCCCTTTCCTTACCTATGGTTTTATGAAACTATCTAGATGGTCTTTGGGGGTCCCTTTCCTTATCTATGGTCTTCTGATGGCCCTTTGAGATAATCTAGATCAGGGGTCCCCAAACTAAGGCCTGTGGTCCGGATGCAGCCCTCCAAGGTTATTGACCTGTCCTCTGTTCTAAACTTTAGACTTAGGGTTGACCTAAGTCTACCTGGTCTTTGGAGGTTTCTTTGCTTACATATGGCCTTATGAGATTGTCTAGATGGTCTTTGAAGGTCTCTTTTCTTATCTACAGCCTTATGAGACCATCTAGATGGCTTTTGGAGGTCACTTTACTTACCTATGGTCCTATGAGACTGCCTAGATGGCCTTTGAGGGTCCCTTTCATTACCTATGGTTTTATGAGACTGTCTAGATGGCCTTTGGGGACCCCTCTCCTTACCTATGGTCTTACGAAACCATCTGTATGGTCTTTGGGGTTTCTTTCCTTATCTATGGTCTTCTGGTGGCCTTATGAGATCATCTAGATGGCCTTTGAGGGAACCTTTCCTTACCTATGGTCTTATGAGATCATCTAGATGGTCTTTGGAGGTCTCTTTGTTTACCTATGGTCTTATGAGATCATCTAGATCAGGGGTCCCCAAACTATGGCCCTCCAAGGCCCTTTACCTGGCCCCTGTCCTAAACTTTAGACTTAGGGTTGACTTAAGTCTGAATTGACTTGAAGGCACACAACAACAACAATCCTAATTTTGGACTGTTTGATAGTCCGGACCCCCAACAGTCTGAGGGATTGTGAATCGGCCCTCCACTTAAAAGATTTGGGGACCCCTGATCTACATGAAGCCATTGGGAGAGATCATCCAGAGTTTTGGAGTTCGATGTCACCTATACGCAGATGATGTCCAACTCTCTCACTCCTTTCCTCCTGTTACTAAGGAGCCTGTTCAGATCCTGAACCGGTGCTTGGCAGCTGCGATGGTCTGGATGAGGGCGAACAAATTGAAACTGAATCCAGACAAGACAGAAGTTTTCTTGGTCAGGGTATAAGGTTACAGCCTGTGCTGGATGGGGTTGCACCCACCCCCTGAAGTCCTTAGGAGAGCCTGGAAAACTCACAGCAACCCAATAACTGGATAATTTGCTTCCTGACCTAGGTCAGGTAGAGGTTAATGTTTTTCTGTCCCAGAAGTAAAATAGAACATATGTTGTTGAAAGCTTTCATGGCCAGAATAACTGAGTTGCTGTGAGGTTTTTGGGCTATATGGCCATGTTCCAATAGCATTCTCTCCTCATGTTTCGCCTGCATCTATGGCAGACATCCTCAGAGGTGGTGAGGTGAGCCAACTTGTGAGGATGCCTGCCACAGATGCAGGCAAAACATCAGGAGAGCATGCTACTGGAATATGGCCATAAAACCCGAAAACCTCACAGGAACCCAAAATGGAACACGTTTAATAGATTTATAGGAATAAAAGTGGAATAAAATATAGTTTATAGATTTATAGGAATAAAAGTGGAATAAAATATAGTTTATAGATTTACTAGCTGTGCCCGGCCACGCGTTGCTGTGGCAAAGTGGTGGTGGTATTGGTTAAAAATAGTTGTGTAATTTTTATTTGATGTTATTTGCAATTGTTTTTATTAATTTTATTGTAAGTTATATTTTTATTTATTATATTTTATTATTTTCTTGTATTATTTTTAGTTATTTTCTGTTATTATAGTATTTTATTGTACTAATTTTTAGTGTTTTTTATTATTTTTTATTGGGTTGCTAGGAGACCAAGTTGGAGGAGCTTAGCCTTCTAACTGGCAGCAATTGGATAAAAGCAATTATTCCTCTCTCTCTAATTAGGACTTTATTTTTCTTTTCTTTTTGTTGTATCAACCTAGAGGCATGGATGATGGGTTGTGTTGTCAAATTTCGAGGTTGGGGGGCCTGTAGTTTTGTTGTTTTGTGGGTCGCCGTGATGCCATCACTCTTTTATATATATAGATAGGAATAAAAGGAGAATAAAATATAGTTTATAGAGGAGAGAGAGGGATCTGGAGGTGATGGGGAGGCCTGGGATCTTTATGCAAAAGAGAGGACGCTGCTCTCTCTCATTCTGGCTTGTTGCCCTTCGGAAACTATAAATCTCTAACTATAGGTCCTTTTCATTAGGGAAGAGGGTTATGGTGTTCGATAACAATGGGGATCGCTGGGGTCACTTCTTGTGGGTCCGTTGTGGGTTCAGATCATGGGACGGTCAGTCATCCTGATTAACTTCATGCCCTTCCTCTCCCGTGTGCAGCAGCGCCATTAGCATTGATGCTTAAGAGCCTCAGAGTCATTGAGTTGGAAGGTGCCTTCAGAGGCCATCTAGTCCAACCCCATTCTGCTCAATGCAGGATCTCCAGCTCAAGCATCCCCACCAGAAGGGAGCTGTTTAGCATCTTTTGGGAGATTATCTTTAAAACACCCAGTCGGAAAAACTAACACCTTCTTAGTTCTCAGCAGCTCTAACCAAAATAGGGACTCCACTTCAGATAAGCATTAAATGAAGCCAGTGTATGCAGTTTTTCTGGCTGCTAGTCAATAAACAACATCCAGCAGGCTTGTTTATACTCACAAAGTGTTTTATTGCTTCTTCCTTGCAGATAAATCTAACGGCATTGCAAACGTCCCTAATTCCTTCATTTCTTCAGTCTGGTAGCTCCCTTTTCTCTGCCCTCCGCATTAATCCTTTTCAGTGGCCCTTCTCTAACCCCATCCTCTCTTCACATATCCTTCCCTTTTCCCCAGTGGTTTGTTAGCAAATTGCTCTGTGCCTCTGCACTTCAATACCTTGTCTCTGGGCAGTTGGTCCCACTGCTGAACTGGTCTGACTAATGCTCAGCCAAAATCTGTCCTTCTCTAGCTTCAAACCATGAGATTGTTGGTGTTTGGTGGTATTTTGGTGTTTGGTGAAATGTTGAATCAAGTGCTTTGCTGTTGGGATTTTGCAACTGTGTATTCCGGCATGCTTTCCAGCAGCACACGGGTTAATGGCAGGCCAGCTTGAGTGATAGCCTGCCTAGCCAATAGGTCAAGCCTTCCGGTCTCAGAGGGCGGACAGGACAGTTTGTCATTCTTCTATGGAATGTGGGAATTGCCGGCAGAAGATTGGCAAAGAGAGAGGACATGCTTTGCCTTTGCCTAGGGAAGCCTGTGTCCTATGAGCAATGGACTTTGTAACTTGTAAATAGTTTGTATATTAATAAAGCCTTGGAACCGCTGTGGGCAGCTGAATTACGACTGTGGTGTCGTTTGTCGGTGCTGCTTAGCCGGATGCTCAAGCAGTCTGGCGGAGGATGGATTGGTGAGAGGCCTGACTCACCAATAAATCAGGGTGGTTCAGAGCTAATTAACCTCCAACAGAGATCTGGTCCCATCCTCTATGCCAGGGAATAGTCCTGCCTTCTCCTCTCTGTTGTAGCCCATGGGATATTTAAAGAAGGCCATTATGTCATCCTCTATGTCGTTTCTTCACCCAGCTGAATGTGCCTCTTCTTTCAGCCTCTTCTAATCTGTTCGGTTCTCCACCCCTCTTATCATCCTTCTTTGAATCTGCCCCAACTTTTCTCTAACATTGGGTTGCTGTGAGTTTTTCGGGCTATAGGACCATGTTCTAGTGGCATTCTCTCCTGACATTTTCACCAGCTTCTGTGGTAAACATCTTCAGAGGTTTCTTCAGAGATCTGTTGGAAATTAGGCAAGTGGGATGTCTGTATCCGTGGAATAATGTCCAGGGTGGGAGAAAGAACCCTTGTCTGTTTGAAGCAAGTGTGAATGTTGCAATTGGCAAGCTTGAATAGCACTGAGTAGCGTTGCCAGCTGCAAAGTCAATCAGTGAGGGTTTCAGTATCGAGGTAGCCTGGCCATTGTTGCCTGGAGGCATCCTCTGTTTGGAAGGGGTTCACTGGCACTTGATTGCTTGCTGTCTGGAGTTCCCGTTTCTGACTGGGAGGTGTTCCTTATTTACTGTTTTGATTATGATTTTTTTTTAATACTGGTAGCTAGATTGTGTTCATTTTCATTGTTTCCTCCTTTTGCTGAAATTGTCCACCTGCTTCTTGTGGATTTCAGTGGATTCTCTGTGTATCCTAACATGGTGGTGGTGAGAGTGGTCCAGCATTTCTGTGTTCTCAAATAATAGGTTGTGTCTGGGTTAGTTCATCAAAAGGTCTGCTGTGGATGATTTCTCTGCCTGAATTAGTCTGCAGTGCCTTTCATGTTCTTTGATTCTTGTATGAGTGTTGTGTTTGGTGGTCCCTCTGTAGACTTGTCCATAGCTACACAGCATACGGTAGACTCTGGCAGAGGTGAGAGGATCCCTCTTGTCCTTTGCTGAATGTAGCATTTGTTGGATTTTCTTGGTAAGTCTGTGGATCACTTGTGTGTTATGTTTCTTCATCGGCTTCCTTATGTGGTCAATGGTTCCCTTGACGTCTGGTAAGAACACTGTTCCTCTGGGAGAATCTTTGTCTTTCATCTTGTGGTTGTTCTTGCAGCTCTTCCAATGTCTGCCGTAAAATACATACCCATTGGACCAGAAAGACCGGTTTCGGTGGTCCAGTTCACCTTGGAGGAGGTGGGCTTCACAGATTCTGTTTGCATGGTCATTGCCCAGGTATATATACTCCACTTGCTTGACCATCATCAGATCCTCAGAAAGGAGAAAATACTTCTAGAAAACATTGGCCATATAGCCCGGAAACCACACAACAGCCCAGTGATTCCAGCCGTGAAAGGCTTCGACAATATGTTCCTATGAATGCAGCCTTAAATGAGATTCATCTCCTTTGCTGCAGTATCACACTGCTGGATCATGCTCTACTTATCTTCATCAGTAACCATCCCAAGAGGGGCATCATGTCCCACCGCGGTCTTCTCTTCACCAGGATGAACTTGCCCTGAAGCTCCCTCAACTTTTCTGCATCTAGTTCTTCATTATTGTCTGTCATCCTTGTTGACCTTCTCTGGACCTGCTCTCCTTCTTATGAGGGTTGAATGAAAAGTAATGCCTCCACCTTCGTAAATCCTCAACAGATGGCAGTCTTGGTCTCGGCAGGTCCTGGCTTGTTCAGTAGACTCTCCTCTACAGTTAGTTCCATTTGGCGGGAAGCCTTAGCATTTAACAGTTGTGTTGTTAAAGTGCGAAGTATGGAACCCTGCGCAGACGGTCAGTCAATGCGACTTAAGCAACGTGCAGTCATTGAATTCTTGACAGAGAAGGTGTCACCCCAAAGGAGATTCCTCAGAGAATGCAAGCTGTTTATGGGGATTGTGTTGATGTGAGTCCTGTGCGTCATTGGGCGAGTAAGTTTAAAGATGTTGAGGTGGGAACATCTGACTTGCGTGACAAACAAAAAGTTGGACGTCCTGTGACAACAACCACAGAGTTTCACAAGCAAAAGGTTGACAGATTGATTCAGGTCGATTGCCATATCACTCAGAGAGAAATTTCAAGCATCATAGACATTTCACAAGAACGTGTGGGTCACATTATTGCTTTTCTTGGCTATTGGGTCCTGTGAGACGCTGGTCGCGGAAACAGAGTGTCAACTTCTTTTGTGACGGCTTCTGAAAACTTGTTCATCGTTGGGAGAAATGTATCCAGTTGTCTGGTGATTATGTGGGAAAGTGAATAGTGGTGGTTAAAGAGTACGTTCTAAGGATTATTTCTGCATTTGATTTATTAAGATATTCCCATCCAAACCCAAGTAACGAAGGTGGAGGCATTACTCTTCATTCATCCCTCGTAAAATGAAGACAGGGCTCCAGGTGAGGCCTGGCCAGGGCAGAATTGTAACACGACTGCGGCATCTTTCCATGTATCATGGTCCATTTATGGCCAACATAACCCCAAGGTCCTTCTCCTATGGAGTTCTGCAGAGCCTTGCACCCCACACATCTGATACCTGTGCATTTGGGTTTTGTGAACTCAGTGTAGACTTCTGCATTTATCTCTGTTGCATTTCCATTTAATTCCAGATCAGTGTTCTGGTTTATCCAACTCCCTTTGAGTCCCTTTGCTCCCTCCCGGAGTGTGAGCCCACCCTTCCAGGTTGGTACCATTTGTAGGCGAGATAAGGCCCATCGAAACCGTTGATAAAAATGCCGAAGGAAGGAAGGAAGGCGGTGGAGGGACCCGGAGGCACTTAATGCGAGATCTCTTTCCAGCCCGAGACGCCGCCGTTGATAACGCTCTTTGAGCCCCGTTTTCCCAGGCACTCGTGGATCCGCCTGACGGTGTCCCATCTAATCCGCATTTAATCAGTTTGCTAATGAAAATGCGACAGGGGACTTTATCAAATGCTTTGCTGAAGTCCAAATAAATACGGGAAATGGCACCTGCAGCGTTCTCGCCATTTACTGAACTAGTGACCTGATCAGAGAATATATATAAGGTCAGTTTGGCAGGATTTATTTTTGACAAATCCATGCCGGCTCCCGCTAATTACTGCCTCGTCGCCTAGATATTTGCAAGCAGGCTCCCGTTTAATCCGTTCTCATATTTTCCCTGCGATTGAAGCCAGGCTGAGCGGCCAGTAATTTTCTGGATCAGATTTTTTGCCTTTTTTGAGACAGCCTTTGCCCCTTGGGCATGTCACCTGTCTGCTCATATTTTTTCAAAAATACAGTAGAGTCTCACTTATCCAACATAAACGGGCCGGCAGAACGTTGGATAAGCGAATATGTTGGATAATAAGGAGAGATTAAGGAGAAGCCTATTAAACGTCAAATTAGGTTATGATTTTACAAATTAAGCACCAAAACATCATGTTATACAAAAAAATTGACAGAAAAAGTAGTTCAATACACAGTAATGCTATGTAGTAATTACTGTACAGTAGAGTCTCACTTATCCAAGCTAAACGGGCCGGCAGAAGCTTGGATAAGCGAATAACTTGGATAATAAGGAGGAATTAAGGAAAAGCCTATTAAACATCAAATTAGGTTATGATTTTACAAATTAAGCACCAAAACATCATGTTATACAAAAAAATTGACAGAAAAAGTAGTTCAATACACAGTAATGCTATGTAGTAATTACTGTACAGTAGAGTCTCACTTATCCAAGCTAAACGGGCCGGCAGAAGCTTGGATAAGCGAATAACTTGGATAATAAGGAGGAATTAAGGAAAAGCCTATTAAACATCAAATTAGGTTATGATTTTACAAATTAAGCACCAAAACTTCATGTTATACAACAAATTTGACAGAAAAAGTAGTTCAATACACAGTAATGCTATGTAGTAATTACTGTATTTACGAATTTAGCACCAAAATATCACGATATATTGAAAATATTGACTACAAAAATGCCTTGGATAATCCAGAACCTTGGATAAGCGAGGCTTGGATAAGTGAGACTCTACTGTATTTACAAATTTAGCACCAAAATATCACGATATATTGAAAACATTGACTATAAAAATGCGTTGGATAATCCAGAACATTGGATAAGTGAGGCTCTACTGTAATGGCAAGAGGTTCTATGTATAGAATCATAGAATAGTTAAAGTTTGAGGAAACTTCCAGAGACCATCCGGTCCATTCCCCTTCTGTCATGTGGGAAGACACCATCCAAGCCTTCCTGACAGAAGGCCATCCAGCCTCTGCTTAAAAATGTCCAGAGAAGGAAGAAGACTCCACTGGACTCCCAGGAAGCATATTAATAGAAACCATGAAAATAAACACAAGTTGGCCACCAGCGTTAAAAAGGTCTAAAATCAGGACAGTAAATAAAGAACAACATTCAGAAAACAAGGGAATTCCAGACAGGAAACAATCAGGGCCAGCTAACACTTCCCAACAAAGGATTCCCCCAGGAAGGAAGCAGAGAGACTTTTAAGCTGCAAGGCCATTCAGTGCTAATCAATGTGGCCAGTTGCAACATTCGCCTCAAGCGACATCATTCCACAGGGACATAAACCCCACTTGCCTCGTTTCCAACAGACTGCACAACCTCTGAGGATGCCTGCCAGAGATGTGGGCGAAACATCAGGAGAGAATGCTTCTGGAATATGGCTAGACAGCCCAAAAAACTCAAAGCAACCCAGTGATTCCGACCATGAAAGCCTTTGACAACACATATTAACAGAGTCATAGAATCATAGAGCTGGATGTAACCCCAAGGACCACCCAGTCCAAGCTCCTTCTGCCAGGCAGGAAGACACAGCCCAAGCTCTCCTGACAGATGGCCATCCAGCCTCTGCCGAAAAACCTCCCAAGAAGAAAAGCGTCTCCGCTGGACTTACAGGCAGCAGCAGTTCCTCTGCTGAACAGCTGCTGAGCATCATCAAGGGCCTTCCGTTCCCTGGGATGCAATTCCTCTGGCCCTGCAGATCTCCCTAGGACTTCCCTTCACGTATTTGTACCTGGCTCTCATCATGTCTCCTCTCAGCCTTCTCTTCTGCAGGCTAAACATGCCCAGCTCTTTAAGCCGCTCCTCATAGGGCTTGTTCTCCAGACCCTTTATCCTTAGAATCATAGAATCATAGAATAGTAGAGTTGGAAGAGACCTCATGGGCCATCTAGTCCAACCCCCTGCTAAGAAGCAGGAAATCGCATTCAAACACCCCCGACAGATGGCCATCCAGCCTCTGCTTAAAAGCTTCCAAAGAAGGAGCCTCCACCACAGTCCGGGGCAGAGAGTTCCACTTGTGAACAGCCCTTCTCACAGTGAGGAAGTTCTTCCTGATGTTCAGGTGGAATCTCCTTTCCTGTAGTTTGAAGCCCTTGTTCCCTTGCGTCCTAGTCTCCAGGGCAGCAGAAAACAAGCTCCCTCCCTCCTCCCTATGACTTCCCTTCACATATTTGTACATGGCTCTCATGTCTCCTCTCAGCCTTCTCTTCTGCAGGCTAAACATGCCCAGCTCTTTAAGCCGCTCCTCATAGGGCTTGTTCTCCAGACCCTTCATCATTTTAGTCGCCCTCCTCTGGACGCTTTCCAGCTTGTCAACATCTCCCTTCAACTGCGGTGCCCAGAATTGGACCCAGTGTGATTCCAGGTGTGGTCTGACCAAGGCAGAATAGAATAAGGGGGAGCAGGACTTCCCTGGATCTAGACGTTATTCCCCTATTGATGCATGCCAAAATCCCATTGGGTTTTTTAGCTGCCGCATCACATTGTAGGCTCATGTTTAACTTGTTGTCCACGAGGACTCCAAGGTCTTTTTCGCACACACTGCTGTCAAAAAAAGACCTTGGAGTCCTCGTGGACAACAAGTTAAACATGAGCCTTTGAGTCACCCTCCTATGGATACATTCCAGCTTGTCAACATCTCCCTTCAATTGTGGTGCCCAGAATGGGACACAGTGTGATTCCAGGTGTGGCAGAATAGAGGGGGAGCATGACTTCTCTGGATCTAGACTCTAGACTCCTACTGATGCAGGCCAAAATCCCATTGGCTTTTTTCGCCGCCGCATCACATTGTAGGCTCATGTTGGTCTCCTTGAAGTGACTGGCTTGACCTTGAAGGAACTGGGGGCAGCGACAGCTGATGGGATGTTCCAGGAAGTCACAAAGAATCGGAATTGACTGAACGAATAAACAACAAAATGCGATTGTAGATGCTATGTTGGGAAGCAGAGGTGGAGTGGCCCTGAAGGTGGAGGTTCAGCGTCATGGTCACAAGGCCTTTGGGCTCAAGGGACAAAACCTATAGCAGAGTCAAGAGACACTTGCAATAAAATGAGGGAGGTTGTTACTTGTGGGGAGAAGGGCAAAGCAAGGAAATCCATAGCTTTGGCCATTTTGGCCGCCCTTCTCTGGACAGCTTCCACCTTGTCCACCTCTCTGTGAATTGTTTCCCCCAGAACCGGACACTTCCTTCCTTCTTTCCTCTCTCCCTCCCTTCCTTTCTTTTTTCGTTGCCGTGTGATTCATTTCTCCGATCGCTCTGAGCCTGGCTCACAATTCAAAGAAACCAAATTAAAAATCCACTCAAATATGAAATCAGGAGAGACGCTCCTCAGACCATCGGTTTATGATTATTTATTAAAAGTATTTATGCATTCCTTCCGCCCACCGGACCCCCCCTCCCCCCTCCCCGCAGGATCCAAGAGACTGAGAACAATCCCAGGGAAGGAATTAACAAAATATGGAAAGCAGCTGCGAAAGAGCACGGAAAGCCCGGCAAAATGGGACAGACTGCCACCCTCTTCCCTGCTGCTTTCCAAGGGGCCGTGGGGTGGGGGGCTGGGGGTCTCAGGCAGAAGGAAAGACTCCTGGAGGGTCTGGGGGCAGCAAGGGGGCAGGGGTTCCATCTCCCACTCACCTCGTTTCCAACACCTCACCACCTCTGAGGATGCCTGCCATAGATGTGGGTGAAACGTCAGGAGAGAATGCTTCTGGGACATGGCCAGACAGCCCGGAAAACTCACAGCAACCGTCTTGAACAAGGGTCCCCAAACTTTTAAAACTGGCGGCCAATTCACGATCCCTCAGACTGTTGGATGGCTGGACTATATTTTGCTACTGAGCAGCAATAATAATAATAATAATAATAATAATAATAATAATAATAATAATAATAATAATAATAATGGGATCTGCACGCATCATCAGAAAATACATCACACAGTCCTAGACACTTGGGAAGTGCTCGACTTGGGATTTTGTGAAACGAAATCCAGCATATCTATCTTGTTTGCTGTGTCATACAATAAAATGATGATGATGATGATGATGATGATGAGGGTTGGAAGAGACACCTTGGGCCATTTAGTCCAACTCCTTCTGCCTTTGTGCACCAAAAGCACAAGCAAAGCACCCCTGACAGATGGCCACCCAGCCTCAATGTTAATAATTGAGGCTGCCGATATGCTACCGAGCCCAATTCAAAGTGCTGGTCTTGACCTATAAAGCCCTAAATGGTTCTGACCCAATCTACTTGTCCAAACGTATCTCCTCCTATGAGCCAGCTAGATCCCTAAGATCAACTGGAGAGGCCCTGCTCTCGGTCCCACCTGCCTCACAGGCGCGGCTGGTGGGAACGAGGGACAGGGCCTTCTCGGTGGTGGCTCCCCGGCTGTGGAATGCCCTCCCTGGAGATATCCGACAGGCTCCTACCCTGCTGGGATTCAGAAGGGCTGTGAAAACATGGTTATGTGCCCAAGCTTTTGATGAGTAAATGACAAAGTTGACATGGCCTGATTTAAGGATGAAGCATGAGGATCTCGGATGAATGGAATTAATTGTATATACGTTTTTAAGGTTTTTATAATTTATTTTAACAATGTTATTAATAGATCTGTTTATATTGTTTTGTTTTTATGATTGCATTTTGGGCATTAAATTTTGCCAATTTTTGTAAGCCGCCCTGAGTCCCCTTGGGTGAGAAGGGCGGGGTATAAATGTTGTAAATAAATAAATAATATTAAGGATTGGAAGAGACCCCTTGGGCCATTTAGTCCAACCCCCTTCTGCCTTTGTGCCATGGGGGCTGGATAAATTGCTTCAATGGGCCGCATGTGGCCCGCGGGCCATAGTTTGGGGACCCCTGGTCTTGAAGGATTGTTGGTCTGGAAGAGGCATCGATGGCTTCAGCGCCTGGCTCCTTTTGTGGTCCATTGGTGGGCTCCTGGTTGCCCCATGGTGTTGTGGCCCATGGACTTGGGGTCTATGTGCCCTGCGGGGGAAAGGGGTTGGGGGTGGCAGTGCAGAGGGGCTTTGAGACCCCTTCCTGCCCCTCCTCCCTGATTGGGTGGCCTATGTGTCTTGCAGACAGCCATGGGCAGGTGTCCCGGGCGCCCCTCCGCATCCGCATCCTGGACGTCAACGACAACCCTCCGGAGCTGGCCACCCCCTTCGAGGCTGCCGTCTGCGAGGATGCCAAGCCCGGGCAGGTGAGCGGGTGAAGCAGAGATAGGGGCAGGTGGCGTGGTGGGGGCATTTTAGAGTTACACAAAAGCAAAGGAGAGGTGGAGGTGGTGGGGTGCTTGTGAGACAGGAATGAGGGGAGGGCCAAGCCTGGGAAGCCCCTCCCTCATGCCCTTCAACCACTTGATTTATTAATATTATTTTATTATGTCACAGCAAACAATGAATCATTTGGGCCACATAGTTGTGCCTCTGTTTGTAGTCTGTCTGTGCAATTTTCTTACAGCAGCTGAGGATATGATCAATGGTTTCGTCAGCTTCCTTGCACAGTCTATTATTATTATTATTATTAGTACTACTACTACTACTACTATTATTATTTTTGTTTATAGCCCACTTTTTCTCTCCACAAGGAGACTCTATCCATCCCAGTGTCTAATGCTGGAGAATGTCCAAGATGGGCTTTGCTTCCTTTGGTTTGAGGGTGGGCTTTGCTCCCCTCCCCAGCCATGACATTCAGCATCTAGATTTGGTTCCTCTTTCTTCTCAGGGACCCCTCCCTCCCCCCATCTGGGCTCCCAGAAGCAGTTGGTGGCCATTGGGGTGGGAGTAGATGCCAATGGTGGGGGTCCCTGCATAAAACAATTGGAGTAGGGGTCTTGATGGCTGCTTTGGGGGATCAACCTTCTCACCCTGTTGTAACTCTGAAAAGGTGGGAATCACTGGGGAGGGAACGGTGCATAAACTCCTCAAATTGAAAGGGTCCTCCAAAGGCCATCTAGTCTGACCCACTTCTGCCAGGAAGGACACAATCAAAGCCTTCCGGACAGATGGCCAGTTAGTCTCTGATGAAAGTGCTCCCATGGAGATATTGGAGCGGGGGCTTTCCTCGCTGACCCCCAACCGAGGAGGGTCTTTCTTGCCCCCCTGAGAGCCTGTCCTCTTTTCTCCGGCAGCTGATCCAGACCATCAGTGTGGTGGACCGGGACGAGCCCCAGGGCGGCCATCACTTCTACTTCACTTTGGCCCCGGAGGCTTCGGGTGAACCCCACTTCTCGCTGCTGGACGTCCAAGGTAGGGCCCTCGCCCAGGGCAGGACCACAGCCCCCTCCCCACACTTGGCACCGTGACTGTGAGACCCCATTGCCTTGCGGAGGCCGTGCTCTGTGGCCCCTCCGACCGCTTCGGGGGCTCCGGTCAGCCCTCCGCTGCCTCATCCCTCCCATTCGGGAAGCGCTCCGTAAATAACGGCCGGCGGGTGACAAACAGGGCACCAACGGCCCATCTGTTTCTTTGTACAAATTTGTAGCCGGCTTTGAGATGTGATTTATAAATATTGCTGCTGGAGCCAAGACGAGACACTGATGGATGCCAGAGCAGATGGAGACACAAAGCGCTCACTTAAATCTTCCCCTTTTACGTCCTGCGCTGCAGCAGCGGCAGAAGCAGAAGCAGAATCAGAGGCCGCGGCGGAGCGGCAGCTGTGGCAGAAAGTGGCGCAAGGAGCGGGTGCCGCTGCGCATGAGACCGGACCCTGCCCTCACTTGTGGCCATAGGGCCTGAGGAGCCAGGAGGGGGTCCCATTCATGGGGAACACAGAGGGGCTACTGCCCCAGATGCAGAGCCCCCCAGATAATACTGCCAATTGCAAGGAGTGATGCAGATTGAAGCAGGATGTGTCCCTCTCTGGGACACTTGACCAAGAGTCAGAAATCAGGGATACGAAGGGACTGGATTAGTTTACAAAGTGTGTCTCTGTCGGGAGGGATTGTGTGGGATGCTTCTGAGACCGGTCCCCCAACCCTCTTTCGGCTCTGGCTTGCAGGAAGGAGGATAATGGGCCCGGGCTGTGGTGCAGGCGGGAGAGCAAGCCAGCTGCAACCAGCTGCAATGAATCACTCTGACCAGGAGGTCATGAGTTCGAGGCCCGCTCGGAGCCTATGTTTGTCTCTGTCTTTGTTCTATGTTAAAAGGCATTGAATGTTTGCCTATATGTGTAATGTGTTCTGCCCTGAGTCCCCTTCGGGGTGAGAAGGGCGGAATATAAATGCTATAAATAAATAAATAAATAAATAAATGGAAAGGGTCCTGTCAAGGTGGTTGGAGTTGGGCAGGGTCCCTGGGACCCCCAACATGGGCACATGGCACTCCTTGTATGCCACTGGCTCTGAGATGGTGGCCGTGAAGAATCATAGAATAGTAGAGTTGGAAGAGACCTCATGGGCCATCCAGTCCAACCCCATTCTGCCAAGAAGCAGGAAATCGCATTCAAAGCACCCCCGACAGATGGCCATCCAGCTTCTGCTTAAAAGCCTCCAAAGAAGGAGCCTCCACCACGGCCCGGGGCAGAGAGTTCCACTGCCGAACAGCCCTTCTCACAGTGAGGAAGTTCTTCCTGATGTTCAGGTGGAATCTCCTTCCTTTCCTGTAGTTTGAAGCCCTTGTTCCCTTGCGTCCTAGTCTGCAGGGCAGCAGAAAACAAGCTCCCTCCCTCCTCCCTAGGACTTCCCTTCACGTATTTGTACCTGGCTATCATGTCTCCTCTCAGCCTTTTCTTCTGCAGGCTAAACATGCCCAGCTCTTTAAGCCGCTCCTCATAGGGTTTGTTCTCCAGACCCTTAATCATTTTAGTCGCCCTCCTCTGGACGCTTTCCAGTTTGTCAACATCTCCCTTCAACTGTGGTGCCCAGAATTGGACACAGTGTGATTCCAGGTGTGGTCTGACCAAGGCAGAATAGAGCATGGGGAACATGATTTCCCTGGATCTAGATGCTATTCCCCTATTTAAGAGGC
The DNA here is from genome assembly GCF_035594765.1 of Anolis carolinensis. Taxonomy (NCBI): domain Eukaryota; kingdom Metazoa; phylum Chordata; class Lepidosauria; order Squamata; family Anolidae; genus Anolis; species Anolis carolinensis. Next base: position 256,907,833 of record NC_085844.1, on the reverse strand, counting down.
CGAGGCCTCCCATTGCAGGACGCAGGTGGGAGTGGAGAGCACCCCTCATCCTTCTCTGCACACATTAGTTCCGCTCTGCAACCCTGGTGCTGAATGGCCACATTGTGCACACGAATCCAGGCAGCAAATGTGCCAAAGGAAGCACATTGAAATGCGTATGCACACCAGGGAGCATCCGTGCGCAGTGGTACCACCTGAGTCTCTAACCTGGAAGTGAATTATGTTAAATGTTCTATTGCTTCTGGAGTGGGTGGTGCAGGTGTGCATCGGATAACAATGCGGTGCTCTCTCTTTTCTCCCAGCTTTTTGATTCAGCTTGACTATATATGTGTTGTGGTAATCTCTGAGCGGTTAGACTCAATTTAACCCTCTCTGGGGGAGATTCCATCAAAATTGAGCAGAGTAGCAAAAGCAAAAGCTTTCAAATGCAACAGTTACTTACATGGGGCGAGCAAAGAGAAGCCTTTGACCATTTAGGATTGCAATGGACTGCAGAGTCTCAATAAAAGTTCAAAAAGTATTTATTCAGGTAAAAAGAATTCCATTGTAGATAGAAAGGCTTGGGAGCTGTCTAGTCTACTCTAGACTGGTTTCTAAGGAGAAAATAAGAAAGGAAAAATAACAAACATCTACATAGTTACATCTTGCCAGGAGAGACAGCAAGATGTTTCTTGTTAGCTAGAAGAACAAAGGGAGAAGAGAGAACCAAAATGGTTCCAACCTCATGGTCCAGTTTATTGGGGCCATAAAAGACATTCTGACCAATGGGAAGTTAGTGTCCCTAAAGATTCACATTTCTGCTAACTTCAAAGTAAGGGATGTGACGTAAACAGGACAGAGTGAAACACAGTGAAGCCTGTCTAGACATGCTTTGGAAACAGGGAAAGGATTCCCTCAATCTAACTCTATCATCTATCTGACTACATCTAGACTTGAGTAGTCCAGGGTGATTCCCAACAATATGCACCAGAATGGGTCTCTCTTTCTTGGGGGCAGATATGGTTAGTCCAGCCCCACTGTCTAGGTGCTTGCCCACTTCTTTCTGCCCCAGAGGAGCCTTTGAGCTCCAAAGGTTGTTTCCATGAAGCCAAACCCACCCCTCCATCCCTTGCAGGACCCAGGATGCCAAGCCATGCTCCTCTGCAGCCCTTCCTTTGATAGAGTGGCATTAGGGAGGGGGTCCCTGGCTGGGTGGAGGGGTTCATATCTATGGATCTAGCAGTAGGGAGGGGTTTGCAGTTTGTAGAGGAGGGCTCTGGTGAAAGTGAGGGATGGCAGCCATTTCCAAGAGGGCCTTCCAGCGTAAGTGGGGTGTGTGGGGCTGCTGACGGGCCCTCTCTCCCCTGCAGACAACACGGCCGCGGTGCACACCCAGCGCCCCGGGTTCAACCGCCAGGAGCAGGACCTCTTCCTGCTGCCCATCCTGGTGGTGGACAGCGGCCCCCCCGCCCTCAGCAGCACCGGCACCCTCACCATCCGGGTCTGCGGCTGCGACAGCGCCGGCGCCATCCAGTCCTGCAACGCCACCGCCTTCGCCGCCGCCTCCTCGCTCAGCCCCGGGGCCCTCATCGCCCTCCTGGTCTGCGTCCTCATCCTCATCGGTGAGTGGACCCTCCCCTTGCGGCCCCAGCCCCTCCTCCAGAACAAAGGCTCCTGTGTTGTTGTATGTTTTTCAGGCTGTATGGCCATGTTCCAGAAGTATTCTCTCCTGATGATTCACCCACATCTATGGCAGGCATCCTCAGAGGTTGTGAGGTATGGAGAAAACTAAGTAAAGAGGTTAATATATATCTGTGGAAAGTCCAGGGTGAGATAGGTCAGTGTGAATGTTGTAGTTAATCACCTTAATTAGAAAAAAAAAGCTTATCTGCTGTCTTCTTCCTGCCTCTGGGGCATCCTTTGTTTAGAGTCGTTAACTGCCCTTGGTTGATTCATGTCTGGAAATCCTCTGTTTTCAGAGTGTTGCCTTTTTTTTTTTACTGTTCTGATTTTTGAATTTTTTTTAATACTGGTAGCACTGCAGACTTACTCAACCAGAGAAACCAGCCATAGCAGAGTACTTGATGAACCAACCTGGACACAGTATATTATTTGAGAACACAGAAATGCTAGACCACTCCAACAACTATCATGTCAGACAACACAGAGAAGCCATTGAAATCCACAAGCATGTGGACAACTTCAACAGAAAGGAGGAAACAATGAAAATGAACAAAATCTGGTTACCAGTATTAAAAAAAACTCAAAACTTAGTTTTCTCCATGCCTCACAACCTCTGAGGATGCCTACCATAGATGTGGGCGAAACGTCAGGAGAGAATACTTCTGGAACATGGCCATACAGCCCGAAAAACATACAACAACCCTGTGATCCCGGCCATGAAAGCCTTCGACAACACAAAGGGCCCTGTGCTTGCCCTCCTGATCACCATGACTGGCAGCTGCCATTGGAGTGCATAGGTTTCTGATCAGAATTTTGGGGTGGGCAGAAAACCCCCTTGGCCCACATCCCACAAACACACAAATGGTCGCACCTCAGGATAGCTTCACCTTGCTGTAAACACCAAACTGTACACAGGCTGTAGTCTTTGTAGTTTATTAAAAAGTAGAAGATAAAAGAGTTCTTAAAAACAAAAGTAGAGTTCCATAAGATCGATACAATATAAAGCCTTGGAGCATAATTCAAAGAAGCACCAGCAATAAACAGAGTCCCATTAGAACATGACAAAGTCCCAAGACCGAAAGCTGCAAGATAATCCAGGAGAGAACTTGTTTCTTGGTTAGACGAAAAGTTGCTCTGATAAAGGTTTGTCTCCAAACACAGTGCTTAATACCTTTTCCCAAACATGAAGGCATTTCTTTGCCCTCTGACCTCTTTCTTATTAGCTATTCTCACACTCCTTCGAACTTTGAATTCCAAACGAGGTCAGGCTGCTTGTTAGTGTCAGCCTGCTCGCCATCCAACTTGCTATCAGAGTGAGAACTGTCCTCCTTTTCTAAATCAGTTTGCACCTGGCTAGTTTCAGTATCAACAACATCATTCCTTGCTGTGGGAGACTGAACTTGCACACCCTGTTCCTCATCTTCTACAACAGGGACATTGTGAACCTGAATCCCATCATCCCCATCAGAGTCATTGTGAACCCGAATCCCATCATCCCCATCAGAGTCAGTCTGAGACTCTGGCTGAGTCACAGCACAAACCCCGCTTCAAGCACAAAACCATCAGGAAGGAGCAAAGCCATTAGACCTGCCCAGCTATACACAGGTGGCAACAATCCAGCCAGTCATTGTGGCAGAGACTGAAATGGCCCCGGGTGAATGAGAGTGGCCTTTGGGGGGCTCCCTTGGCCCAGTCTGGCCCAGTCTGTGCCATTTTGGTCATAGTGAACCTCCTGGCCAAGGGCTGCTCTCAGTGATGGACGGGTCGGGGGCGGGGGGGGGGAGAGGATGAGGCTGCCAGAGCTGTCCATGCAACCTCTGGGCCCCCTGCCCTGCCACCTTGCCAGGTGGACTCTCTCCTTGGCCCCTGTCCCCACAGTGAGGCCATTTGCAGCCTGAATGGGAAGAACGGGCCTCTCTTTGCTGGGGTGGGGGCTGATATCCTCCAGATGGCTCAACGAACCCACCATTGTATTTGGAATGGGTCCACTGCCTTGGAATGAGTTCATTGTCTTCCCTTGTTTCATTTCTTTTTAATTTCTTTCCTCCTTCTCTCCATCCCTTTCTTTCCTTTTCCATTCTCCTCCCTTCCTCCTCCTTCCCTTCCACCTTCCCCTCCACTCCTCTTTTTCTTCCTTCCACTCTCCCTCCCTCCCTCCTTCCCTCTTTCCGCTCTGTCTTCCTCCCTTCTTTCCTTCCTCGTTTCTTCCCTCCCTTTCCTATTTCCTTCCTTCCCTCTTCCCTTTCTTTCATTTCTCCCTCCCTTCCTCTCCCTGCTGTCCCTCCACTTTTCTCCCTTCCTTCCTACTTCCTTCCTTCCTTCATTCCTTTCCTTCCACTCTCCCTCCCTTTCCTCTTTCTCTTCTTCCCTCTTTCTCCTTCACGTTTTTCTTCCTTCCCTCTTTCCTTTCTCTCCCTCCCTTTCATCTCTCCCTCCCTCCCTCCCTCCTTCCTTCCTTCTTTCCTTCCTTCCTTCCCTCCTTTCCTTCCACTCTCCCTCCCTTTCCTCTTTCTTTTCTTCTCTCTTTCTCTTTCCCTCTTTGCTTTCCCTTCCTTCGTTTCCTCTTTACCTCCCTCCCTCACTCCCTTCCTCCTTCCTACCTTCCTTCTTCCTTTTTCCTTTCCTTCCACTCTCCCTCTCTTTCCTCTTTCCTTTCTTCCGTCTTTTTCCTTTCCCTTTTCCTTCCCTCTTTGCTTTCCCTTCCTTCGTTTCCTCTTTACCTCCCTCCCTCACTCCCTTCCTCCTTCCTACCTTCCTTCTTCCTTTTTCCTTTCCTTCCACTCTCCCTCCCTTTCCTCTTTCTTTTCTTCTCTCTTTCTCTTTCCCTCTTTGCTTTCCCTTCCTTCGTTTCCTCTTTACCTCCCTCCCTCACTCCCTTCCTCCTTCCTACCTTCCTTCTTCCTTTTTCCTTTCCTTCCACTCTCCCTCTCTTTCCTCTTTCCTTTCTTCCGTCTTTTTCCTTTCCCTTTTCCTTCCCTCTTTGCTTTCCCTTCCTTCGTTTCCTCTTTACCTCCCTCCCTCACTCCCTTCCTCCTTCCTACCTTCCTTCTTCCTTTTTCCTTTCCTTCCACTCTCCCTCCCTTTCCTCTTTCTTTTCTTCTCTCTTTCTCTTTCCCTCTTTGCTTTCCCTTCCTTCGTTTCCTCTTTACCTCCCTCCCTCACTCCCTTCCTCCTTCCTACCTTCCTTCTTCCTTTTTCCTTTCCTTCCACTCTCCCTCTCTTTCCTCTTTCCTTTCTTCCGTCTTTTTCCTTTCCCTTTTCCTTCCCTCTTTCCTTTCCCTTCCTTCCTTTCCTCTTTACCTTCCTCCATCTCTCCCTCCCTCCCTGGTGGTGTTGTGTGTGTCCCCCCCCACGTGCAGTGCTGGTGCTGCTGATCCTGACCCTGAAGCGCCACCAGAAGGGCCACTTGGCCTCAGAGGAGGACGAGGACATGCGCGACAACGTCATCAAGTACAACGACGAGGGTGGCGGGGAGCAGGACACAGAGGCCTACGACATGTCTGCGTTGCGCAGCCTCTATGATTTTGGGGGGGAGGCCAAGAGTGGTGGGGGTGGGGAGGGGGGTGGCATTGGGCCCCCCCTCCCCTCAGAACTGTTGCCCCTCCCACAGGGGGCCCCCCCATTGCCGGCCACCCCCGACCTGGACTTCTCCCTCTTCCGGGACTACATCAGCCGCAAGGTGGGCCAGGCGGACCAGGACCCCTCGGTGCCCCCCTATGACTCCTTCCAGACCTACGCCTTCGAGGGGGAGGGCTCCCCGCCCGAGTCGGCCCTCAGCTCCATCACCTCGCACTCCTCTGGCTCCGAGGAGCAGGACTTCTCCTTCCTGGGCTCCTGGGGGCCCCGCTTCCGGCAGCTGGCCGCGCTCTACGCCGGGAGCCAGTGCCGAGACAAGGACCACAGTCAGAGCAGTGGCAGCAGCAGCGGCGGGCAGCCCTAGGCCCCGGACACAGAGCCAAATGCCCGGCCCAGCCGCCTACCAGACAAGGGGCCAAAGCAGAGGGGCACTGGGGCTCCCGCGGGGCCACCGACCGCGCAGGCGCACCACGGTCCGGCCACCTTGGTCCAGGCTGCATTGGATGCAAAGGGAAGTGGGAAAGGCCCCGGAGGGAGGCCTGGAAAACGGAAGGAAGGAAGGAAGGGGTGCAGCCGAAGAGAAAGCAGAAGAGGAATGAGGAGAAGGAGCGCTTCTGTCGGAGAGAGAGACTGATGGGTGCCGGCCAGGGCTGCAGATTATCATTTAAATGGACTTGGGGAGTCTGACTGCCCAGGAGGAGAGGGAGGCAGGCAGGCAGAGAGCGCTTTGTTGCCCAAATTGGTTCTGTCACTGGATTCCCTGCTTTGGACACGTTCCCAGCGGCTGCTGCACAGCGGCTGCCAAGAGCCCTCGCTACCTCTGTCCAATGCCCACAAACCTTCTTCGCTGGGGTCTCCTGCTTGAGAGGCCCTCCCAATTGTCGTCTCTGTCTGGGGAAGGGGTGGTGGAGGGTCTGGGGGTCCGTTGTGTCCAGGGAGGGGGGTGGAGAGGGGATTCCCTCTGGCATTTGGGAGAAAAGCCTTCCCTTGTTACCCATTGGTAGGGAATCTGAGCGGCCGGTGTTGGGGAATCCGAACGGTTAGGCTCAAAAAATAACCCTTAATTGGGGTGATCCCACTATACATATAGCAGAGTTGCGCAGCAGAAACGTGCTGGGCCCATAACCCTTCATTGGGCAACTTGAGCTGTTAGGCTCAAAAAACAACCCTTAGTTGGAGTGATTCCACCATACATATAGCAGAGTTGTGCAGCAGAAACGTACTGGGCCCATAACCCTTTGTTGGGGGACTTGAGCTGTTGGGCTCAAAAAATAATCTTCAATTGGGGTGATTCCACCATAAATATAACAGAGTTGTGGAATAGAAGTGTACTGGACCCATAACCCATTGTTGGCGGACCTGAGCTGTTAGGCTCAAAAAATAACCCTCAGTTGGGGTGATTCCAGCTTAAACATAGCAGAGTTGTGGAGTAGACGTGTACTGGGCCCATAACCCTTTGTTGGGGAACCTGAGCTGTTAGGCTCAAAAAATCACCCTCAGTTGGGGTGATTCCACCATAAATATAGCATAGTTCTGGAGTAGAAGTGTACTGGGCCCATAACCCATTGTTGGGGAACCTGAGCTGTTAGGCTCAAAAAATAGCCCTTAGTTGGGGTGATTGTACCATAAATATGGCAGAGTTTCAAAGTAGAAGTGCATTGGGCCCATAACCCATTGTTGGGGAACCTGAGCTGTTAGGCTCAAAAAATCACCCTCAGTTGAGGTGATTCCACCCTAAATATAGTAGAGTAGAAGTGTACTGGACCCATAACCCAGTGTTGGGGAACCTGAGCTGTTAGGCTCAAAAAAATAATCCTCAGTTGTGGTGATTCCACCATAAATATAGCAGAGTTGCACAGCAATAGCGTGCTGGGCCCATAACCCTCTTCAGGTCCCTTCCTTTCCCCCTCAGTCGCTTAAGCGGCTGAGGGGGAAAAGGAAAGGGCCTGAGGCTGTTAGGAATGGTGGGAGTTGAAGTCCAAAACACCTGGAGCCACAATTGCTGCTGGCTGAAGTACCTAGCCTTGCCTTCAAAACAAACACTCATACAGCTTTCTGCCCCTTCTAGGACTATATGAGGACTATAAACTTGAGGCTGTTAGGAATGGTGGGAGTTGAAGTCCAAAACACCTGGAGGGCGGAAGCTTGCCCATGCCTGGAGGAGGAGAGACAAAGCCCTTTTTTGGGCTCAAAATAACCCTCAGTTGGGGCAGTCCCACCCAAATATAGCAGAATACTAGGAGTAAATTCCTTAACCAGCAGAAACTTACGTGCGATGCAAAGGGATAAACACACACAGGGATGTGGGGAAAGGAATCCCTCAACTTGGTCCCTGTCTCTAGCCTAGCTACTCATTGAGGACTGGAAACTTGAGGACACAAGACACAGGAGCAGTTCAGGGATGAAACCCAATAGGGTCTTCTCACCCAGCTAGCATTCTGCTCCTTTCTTGTAGCAAAGGGCACGGTCTGGTCCGGCCTTCCAGCAAATGCCCCTCTGGCCTTGCAGAGGGGCATTAAGTGGCTGAGGGGGTAAAGGAAGGGGCCTGAGGAGGGTTATGGGCCCAGCACGCTTTTGCTTCACAACTCTGCTATATTTATGGTGGAATCACCCTAACTGAGGGTTATTTTTTTGAGCCTAACAGCTCAGGTTCCCCAACAATGGGTTATGGGCCCAGTACACTTCTACTTCGTAACTCTGCTATATTTATGGTGGAATCACCCCAACGGAGGGTTATTTTTTGAGCCTAACAGCTCAGGTTCCCCAACAATGGGTTATGGGCCCAGTACACTTCTACTTCGTAACTCTGCTATATTTATGGTGGAATCACCCCAAGGGAGGGTTATTTTTTGAGCCTAACAGCTCAGGTTCCCCAACAATGGGTTATGGGCCCAGTACACTTCTACTTCGTAACTCTGCTATATTTATGGTGGAATCACCCCAAGGGAGGGTTATTTTTTGAGCCTAACAGCTCAGGTTCCCCAACAATGGGTTATGGGCCCAGTACACTTCTACTTCGTAACTCTGCTATATTTATGGTGGAATCACCCCAAGGGAGGGTTATTTTTTTGAGCCTAACAGCTCAGGTTCCCCAACAATGGGTTATGGGCCCAGTACACTTCTACTTCGTAACTCTGCTATATTTATGGTGGAATCACCCCAACGGAGGGTTATTTTTTGAGCCTAACAGCCCAGGTTCCCCAACAATGGCTTATGGGCCCAGTACACTTCTACTTCGTAACTCTGCTATATTTATGGTGGAATCACCCCAACGGAGGGTTATTTTTTGAGCCTAACAGCTCAGGTTCCCCAACAATGGGTTATGGGCCCAGTACACTTCTACTTCGTAACTCTGCTATATTTATGGTGGAATCACCCCAACGGAGGGTTATTTTTTGAGCCTAACAGCCCAGGTTCCCCAACAATGGGTTATGGGCCCAGTACACTTCTACTTCGTAATTCTGCTATATTTATGGTGGAATCACCCCAAGGGAGGGTTATTTTTTGAGCCTAACAGCTCAGGTTCCCCAACAATGGGTTATGGGCCCAGTACACTTCTACTCCACAACTCTGCTATATTTATGGTGGAATCACCCCAACTGAGGGTGGTGGTTTTTCTCTGGAGTCATCCCCACACGTGGGCCGTCCATGGACCCCTTGGATGGCAGGATGAGCCTGGGAGACAGGTGCTTCTTAGTAGGTCCCGGTTGCCTACTAAGAGGGGTCTTCACTGGGGCTGTGGGAAGGGAAGGGAGGAGAGAGGAGGAAGGCCTAGGGCATGGATAGCCATAGTCATGGGCTCCTCTTCCAGACCCCTCCCCATAGATTGCCCCCTTCTCAGGGTTCCTCTGGTCTTCTTTGACATTTTGTGGGGTGTGTGAGGGTGGGGAGGGTGCAACCCTGGCCCTCTCCTTTCACTGTCCCTTCACTGTGAAGCCCCCTCCCCAGTTAGGGACAGAACCAGGGGTGGAGGCTGCTTACTATCTTCCTTCCTTCTTTTCTCTTCCTCTTCCCCTTCCTCAGGAACTTTTTCTGTGCTAGCCCCCCCCCCTCCCAATGTGTACATGTGTGTGTGTGTGTGTGTGTTGCGGGGAGGCCAACCCGGTTGTGTGTGCGCATGATGTTTTCCAGATGGGCCAGTGGCCAAACAGGGTATGTATCTGACACCCCCATCCCACATCCTCCAGTTACTGGTTTCTATCCTGCTTTCTTCCAGTTTGGGACAACAAATTTAAATATTCATAAGTGGCAAAACAGAATGAAGAGGAACAACTAATTCCAGGGGATGGTGACCCCCACCCCACTATCAGCCAGTGCCCTCCCCCCATTGCCCCCCATCTCCCCTGTACATAGGGCACCCCTATGCGCCCCACTCCTCCTCCTGCCTCCCCAGTGCAAAGAGTCAACACCCCGTGGGGGCCATGGCAAGAAGGAGCCCCCTCCCACTCCTTCCTGGGCTGCCTCTTCTTTGGTATTTTCACAGGGTTGTTCAGGGACCTGGAAATAAAAGGATTTCCTTGTCATCTTCCCAGAGTCCTTGCTGCTTATTTCCTTGGCTCCCCTCGCCCCCCATGGAAGAAGCGTGCATGCATGTGTGAGTGTGTGTGTGCGCAAAGGATCATAGGATGCTAGAGCTGGAACCATAGAATCCTAGAGTTGGGAGAGACCTCACAGGTCATCCAGTCCAACCCCATTCTGCATTCAAAGCACCCCCAACAGATGGCCGCCCAACCTCTGCTTCAAAGCCTCCAAAGAAGGAGCCTCCACCACATTCTGGGGCAGAGAGAGAGTTCCACTGCTTATTTTATTTATCATGTCAGCAGTGAATTGAGGGTACAAGTTCAGAGCTGGCCCTAGGTATTTTTCAAGTGTAGGCGAACAGAATTTTGGCGCTGCCCCCCCCCCCAAAAAAAACCAATCACTGAAAAATAAAAGCGTTGGATAAGCAAAAATGTTGGATATTATGGAGGGATTAAGGAAAAGCCTATTAAACATCAAATTACATTAGGATTTTACAAATTAAGCACCAAAACATCATGTTTTACAACAAATCAACAGAAAAAGCAGTCTCGACTGCGCCCCCGTATATTTTGGGCCCCAAGTGACCGCTTAATTCGCCTCATTGTTGGACCGGCTCTGGTTGTAATGTATTTGAGAACACAAAGTTACATTTTTTAAAACTTGGCACTATACTAAATGTCCTTTGACCAGAAGCTGGCCACTTGGAGTGCCTCTGGTGTTTCTATAAGAATATCCTCCCTTGTGCATGTGGCAAGGCTCAGGCTACATTGTAGTCCATGGTCTGTGGTTTGCTCTTCCAGACACTCGCATGTCATGGACTCCACTTTGTGGCCCCATTTCCTAAGGTTGGCTCTGCATCTCGTGGTGCCTGAGCGCAGTCTGTTCAACACCTTCCAAGTCAATCCAGTCTTCTGTGTGCCCAGGAGGGAGTCTTTCATCTGGTCTCAGCTACTGATTCCGGGTTTTAGCCTGCCACTTTTGGACTCTCGCTTTCTGAGGTTTTCCTGCGAGTATCTCTGTAGATCTTGAAAAACTGTTTCTTGATGCTGAACAGCTCTCTCTCACAGTGAGGAAGTTCTTCCTCATGTTCAGGTGAAATCTCCTTTCTTTCCTGTAGTTTGAAGCCATTGTTCCATCGCGTCATAGTCTCCAGGGCAGCAGAAGACAAGCTTGTTCCCTCCTCCCTAGGACTTCCTTCCTCTCACATCCTGATCCATGTCCCTCATTATGTCTCCTCTCAGCCTTCTCTTCTGCAGACTAAAAATGCCTAGCTCTTTCAGCCACTCCTCATGGGGATTCTTGTTCGCCAGACCCTTGATCCTTTGAGTCTCCCTCCCCTGGACATATTCCAGCTTAGAAGCAACACCTCCCTTTGATTTTGGTGCCCAGAATTGGACACTGTGATTCCAGGTGTGGTCTGACCAAGGTAGAATAGAAGAGAGGGGGAGCATGACTTCCCTGGATCAAGACACTAGACTCCTCTTGATGCAGGCCAACATCCCATTGGCCTTTTTTGCCGCTGCATTACATTCCTGGCTCCTGTTCCCCTTCCTCCCCACGGGGACTCCAGGATCTTTTCCACACATACTGTTATCGAGCCATGCATTGTCTCCCATTCTGTCTCTTTGCATTTCATTTTTTCTGCCCAAGTGGAGTCTCTTGCATTTGTCCCTGTTGAGGTTCATTGTGTTAGTCTTGGCCTATTGTCTCTCCAATCTGTTAAGATCGTTTTGAGTTCTGCTCCTGACTTCTGGAGTCATGGCTTCCACTCCCCATGTGTTATCGAGCCAGGCATCTCCCATTCTGTACCTTTGCATTTCCTTTTTTCTGCCCAAGTGGAGTCTCTTGCATTTGTCCCTGTTGAGGTTCATTGTGTTAGTCTTGGCCTATTGTCTCTCCAATCTGTTAAGATCGTTTTGAGTTCTGCTGCTGTCTTCTGGAGTCTTGGCTCTCCCTCCCCATGTGTTATCGAGACAGGCATCTCCCATTCTGTACCTTTGCATTTCCTTTTTTCTGCCCAAGTGGAGTCTCTTGCATTTGTCCCTGTTGAGGTTCATTGTGTTAGTCTTCACCTATTGTCTCGCCAATTTTTTAAGATTGTTTTGAGTTCTGCTCCTATCTTCAGGAGTCTTGGCTTTCACTCCCTATGTGTTATTGAGCCAGACATCCCCCATTCTGTACCTTTGATTTCATTTTTTCTGCCTAAGTGGAGTCTCTTACATTTATCCCTGTTGAGGTTCATTGTGTTAGTCTTGGCCTATTGTCTCTCCAATTTAAGATCGTTTTGAGTTCTGCTCCTGTCTTCTGGAGTCTTGGTTTTCACTCCCAATTTGTTATTGAGCCAGGCATCACCCCCCATTCTGTCTCTTTGTATTTCATTTTTTCTGCCTAAGTGGAGATTCATTGTGTTAGTCTTGGCCATTCGTCTCTCCAATCTGTTAAGATCGTTTTGAGTTCTGCTCCTGTCTTCTGGAGTCTTGGCTTTCACTCCCAATTTGTTATCGAGCCAGGCATCGTCCCCCATTCTGCACCTTTGCATTTCATTTTTTTTCTTCCAAAGTGAAGGGAATTTGTGGGCCATCCAGTCCAACGCTTCTTTCTGCCAAGTAGGAAGGCACCACCCGATCCCTCCCAGCAGATGGACATCCAACCTCCAGAGGAGATTTCCTTCTGTCTAGAGCAGGCATGGGCCAACTTCGGCCCTCCGGATGTTTTGGACTTCAACTCTCGCCATTCCTAACCGCCTTCCGGCGGTTAGGAATGGCGAGAGTTGAAGTCCAAAACACCCGGAGGGCCAAAGTTGGCCCATGCCTGCTGTAGAGCATCATCTCAAGAGCTTTTCCTTCATCCCTCCATCCCCAAAATAGAGCTGGGAGGGAGCGGTGGGCAGCGCCAGGCCTCTCCGCAGCCGAGGCTCCGAGCCGAGCAGAGCGGGCTTCCTCCTGAGAGGCTGAATGCGCCACGTCCCACCTCTTCTTTTGCAATGCATATGATTTATAATTCACAATTCACGGTAATTTGTAATTCATGACTTCTGTACTTGGTACTTTGCAATTCACCTTGAACTGCGGGGGCCCAGGGGTCAGCGCCGGCAGCCGGAGGAAGAAGGCGGATCTGACAGAATGGAAGAGTGAATGGGGGCACCCCGGAGGCCATCTAGTCCAGCCCCCTGCAGCCCAGCAGCCATGCGCCACGGCCCAGGTTCACCCAGCCTCTGCTTCAAGACCGACAACAAAGGAGAGCCATTCCACTAACAAGAATCTCTTTCTTGTGTAAATCCTTGGTTTCGGCACCATAAAGCGAGCTGCCTCCTCCTCCTACATGATATTAGATGCTCTAAATAGCTGCTCCAAACGCTAGGTTGCTGCGAGTTTTCCTGGCTGTAAGGCCATGTCCCAGAAGCATTCTCTCCTGACGTTTCGCCTGCATCTACGGCAGGCATCCTCAGAGGTTGAGAGATCTGTTGGAAACTATGCAAGTGGGGTTTATATATCTGTAGAAAGTCCACGTTGGGAGAAATAGCATGAGGCATGTGTAAATGTTTCAATTGGACACCTTGATTAGCATTGAAAAGCCTTTCAGCTTCAAAGTCTGGCTTCTTCCTGCCTGGGGGACTCCTGTGTTGGATGTATTAGCTAGACCTGATTGATTCTAGAAAGTCCACGTTGGGAGAAATAACATGAGGCATGTGTAAATGTTTCAGCTGGACACCTTGATTAGAATTGAAAAGCCTTTCAGCTTCAAAGTCGGGCTTCTTCCTGCCTGGGGGACTCCTTTGTTGGAGGTGTTAGCTGGACCTGATTGATTCTAGAAAGTCCACGTTGTGAGAAATAACATGAGGCATGTGTAAATGTTTCAACTGGACACCTTGATTAGCACTGAAATGCCTTTCAGCTTCAAAGTCTGGCTTCTTCCTGCCTGGGGGACTCCTTTGTTGGAGGTGTTAGCTGGACCTGATTGATTCTAGAAAGTCCACGTTGTGAGAAATAACATGAGGCATGTGTAAATGTTTCAGCTGGACACCTTGATTAGAATTGAATAGCCTTTCAGCTTCAAAGTCGGGCTTCTTCCTGCCTGGGGGACTCCTTTGTTGGAGGTGTTAGCTGGACCTGATTGATTCTAGAAAGTCCACGTTGTGAGAAATAACATGAGGCATGTGTAAATGTTTCAACTGGACACCTTGATTAGCACTGAAATGCCTTTCAGCTTCAAAGTCGGGCTTCTTCCTGCCTGGGAGACTCCTTTGTTGGATGTATTAGCCGGACCTGATTGATTCTAGAAAGTCCACATTGGGAGAAATTACATGAGGCATGTGTAAATGTTTCAACTGGACACCTTGATTAGCACTGAAATTCCTTTCAGCTTCAAAGTCTAGCATCTTCCTGCCCGAGGGAATACTTTGTTGGATGCATTATTTATTTATTTATTTTATTACATCACTTCTACCCCGCCCTTCTCACCCATCAGGGGACTCAGGGCGGCTTACAATATAAACATACACATTAAAAACAGTTGTCGTCAAATTTAAAACTCCATCAAGATTAAAAATTACAATAAAATTAAGAATATCCATTAAAATATACATAATTATACATTTAAATATACATTTAAGGCGCTTTCCATGTTCATGTGGGGTCTGTCAGTAGGTCATATATTCTTATCTCATTTTTGCTGCTACTCATGCTCAAATGCCTGGCCCCATAACCACGTTTTTGTCCTCTTTCGGAAAGACAGGAGGGAGGGAGCCTGCCTGACTTCAATGGGGAGGGCGTTCCATAGGCGGGGAGCCACCACGGAAAAGGCCCTGTCTCTTGTCCCCGCCAAATGCGCCTGTGAGGCTGACGGGACCACGAGCAGGGCCTCATCCGACGATCTTAAGCTTCGAGGTGGGTCGTAGCGGGAGACACGTTCGGACAGATAAGCTGGGCCGGAACCGTTTAGAGCTTTATAGGCTAAAGCCAGCATAGAATCATAGAATCATAGAATCATAGAATAGTAGAGTTGGAAGAGACCACATGGGCCATCTAGTCCAACCCCCTGCTAAGAAGCAGGAAATCACATTCAAAGCACCCCCGACAGATGGCCATCCAGCCTCTGCTTAAAAGCCTCCAAGGAAGGAGCCTCCACCACGGCCCCGGGGAGAGAGTTCCACTGCCGAACAGCCCTTCTCACCGTGAGGAAGTTCTTCCTGATGTTCAGGTGGAATCTCCTTCCTTTCCTGTCCTTTGAAGGCATTGTTCCGTGTCCTAGTCTGCAGGGCAGCAGAAAACAAGCTCCCTCCCTCCTCCCTATGACTTCCCTTCACATATTTGTACATGGCTATCATGTCTCCTCTCAGCCTTCTCTTCTGCAGGCTAAACATGCCCAGCTCTTTAAGCCGCTCCTCATAGGGCTTGTTCTCCAGACCCTTAATCATTTTAGTCGCCCTCCTCTGGACGCTTTCCAGCTTAGAGTCAACATCTCCCTTCAACCGCGGTGCCCAAAATTGGACACAGTGTGATTCCAGGTGTGGTCTGACCAAGGCAGAATAGAATAAGGGGGAGCAGGACTTCCCTGGATCTAGACGCTATTCCCCTCTTGATGAGGCCAGAATCCCATTGGCTTTTTTAGCAGCCGCATCACATTGTTGGCTCATGTTTAACTTGTTGTCCACGAGGACTCCAAGGTCTTTTTCGCACACACTGCTGTCAAGCCAGGCATCGTCCCCCATTCTGTATCTTTGATTTCCATTTTTTCTGCCGAAGTGAAGTCTCTTGCATTTGTCCCTGTTGAACTTCATTTTGTTAGTTTCGCCCCATCTCTCTAGTCTGTTAAGATCGTTTTGAATTCTGCTCCTGTCTTCTGGAGTGTTGGCTCTCCCTCCCAGTTTGGTCCCGTCTGCAAACTGGATGATCGTGCCTTCTAACCCTTCGTCTAAGTCGTTAATAAAGATGTTGAACAGAACCGGGCCCAGGACGGAGCCCTGCTTATGGCACTCCACTTGTCACTTCTTTCCATGATGAAGACGACGCATTGGTGAGCACCCTTTGGGTTCGTTCGCTTAGCCAATTGCAGATCACCTAACCGTAGTTTTGTCTAGCCCACATTTTACTAGTTTGTTTGCCAGAAGGTCGTGGGGGACTTTGTCGAAGGCCTTACTGAAATCCAGGTACGCTACATCCACAGTATTCCCTGTATCGACCCAACTCGTAACTCTATCGAAAAAAGAGATCAGATTAGTCTGGCATGACTTGTTTTTGGTAAATCCGTGTTGACTATTAGCAATGACCGCATTTGTTTCTAAGTGTTCGCAGACCACTTCCTTAATGATCTTTTCCAGAATTTTGCCTGGTATCGATGTGAGGCTGACCGGACGGTAATTGTTTGGGTCGTTCTTTTTTCCCTTCTTGAAGATAGGGACCACATTCGCCCTCCTCCAATCTGCTGGGACTTCTCCCGTTCTCCAAGAACTCTCGAAGATAATTGCCAGTGGTTCTGAAATAACTTCCGCTGGTTCCTTCAGTACTCTTGGATGTAGCTGATCTGGCCCTGGGGACTTGAATTCGTTTAGAGAGGCCAAGTGTTCCTGGACAACTTGTTTCCCTATTTGGGGTTGGATTTCCCCCAATCCTTCGTCCATTCCGTGTTGCTGAGGTTGAAGATGGCTTTCTTTTTCTGAGAAGACCGAGGCAAAGAAGGCATTAAGTAGTTCTGCCTTTTCCCTGTCCCCTGTCGCCATCACCCCATCTTCTCCTTGCAATGGCCCTATCGCCTCCTTTTTATTCCTTTTTCTACCAACGTAAGCAAAAAAGCCTTTTTTGTTGTTTTTTATGTCCCTGGCAAGCCTGAGCTCATTTTGCGCTTTAGCCTTGCGAACCTTTTCCCTACAGGTGTTGGCTATACGTTTGAATTAATTGAATTGTGCTCGGTAGCTAATCGGCAGCCAGTGGAGCTGGCGTAACAGAGGAGTAGTACGCTCCCTGTACGCCGCCCCAGTTATTAACCTGGCAGCCTCCCTCCCGTTGGACTAATTGAAGCTTCCGCACAGTCTTCAAAGGCAGCCCCATGTAGAGTGCGTTGCAGTAGTCTAAACGGGATGTAACAAGGGCGTGGACCACCGTGGCCAAGTCCGGCTTCCCAAGGTACGGTCGCAGCTGGCGCACAAGTTTTAATTGTGCGAAGGCTCCCCTAGCCACCGCTGAGACCTGGGGCTCCAGGCTCAACGATGAGTCCAGGATCACCCCCAGACTGCGCACCTGCGCCTTCAGCGGGAGTGTGACCCCGTCCAGCACAGGCTGTAACCCTATACCCTGTTCGGCCTTCCGTATGTATTAGCTGGACCTGATTGATTCATGTCTGGAATTCCTCTGTTTTCTGAGTGGTGTTCTTTATTTATTGTCCTGTCAGGAGAAAATGCTTGTGGAACAAGACCATACAGCCTGGAAAACTCACAGCAACCCAGTGATACTGGCCATGAAAGCCTTCGATAACACATTTCTCACCGCTGACCATCTCGCTAGCAGGATTGCCAAGGGCTGCTTCCTCTCTGGAGTCAAGTATAAGTGTTTCTGTGTTGCAGAGATGCAGAGGGAGAATGCAAGCAGGTTATGCAAGCCTGGTCCATCCAACGGTTGGATGGATGGATGGCCTCAGGGGAACCCCCATTGAGTCTTCTGGCCATGACCCATGTGGCACAATGGTAGCCCCTCTTCTCAGGCAATGGTTGGCTGGGCAGTTGCACTAGCATTGCTCCAAAGAGTCCAGAAGCCAATGCTGAGATATAATAATAATAATAATAATAATAATAATAATAATAATAATAATAATAACAACAACTGCAAAAGGCCACCCTACTGGGATCTGTGCACATCATCCGAAAATACATCACACAGTCCTAGCCACTTGGGAAGTGTTCGACTTGTGATTTTGTGATACGAAATCCAGCATATCTATCTTGTTTGCTGTGTCATGCAATAATAATAATAATAATAATAATTGAGTGCCGTGCCAAAAGATCTCAGCTGGCATTTGGAAACAATAGACATTGACAAAATCACGATCTGCCAACTGCAAAAGGCCACCCTACTGGGATCTGCACGCATCATCCAAAAATACATCACACAGTCCTAGACACTTGGGAAGTGTTCGACTTGTGATTTTGTGATACGAAATCCAGCATATCTATCTTGTTTGCTGTGTCATGCAATAATAATAATAATAATAATAATAATAATAATAATAATAATAATAATAATAATAATAATTGAGTGCCGTGCCAAAAGATCTCAGCTGGCATTTGGAAACAATAGACATTGACAAAATCACGATCTGCCAACTGCAAAAGGCCACCCTACTGGGATCTGCACGCATCATCCAAAAATACATCACACAGTCCTAGACACTTGGGAAGTGTTCGACTTGTGATTTTGTGATACGAAATCCAGCATATCTATCTTGTTTGCTGTGTCATAATAATAATAATAATAATAATAATAATTTTTATTTGTATCCTGCCACCATCTCCATGAAGGGACTCGTAGCGGCTTACAGAACAGTACAAAGTGCTGTATGCACATAAAATACATAATACAGTAAAGTACATCAGCACTTAAAGTACATAAACAATATCAAATTAAACATAAAAACCCAGTTACCGAAGATAAAAGCCCAAGTAAACACTCAATAAAGCATGACGTTAACTACTATTAAAATGGGCAGTAGAGCCACAGTGAAACATCCCAGCAGCAGCCCATTTGCAAGTGACATTTAAAGCACGAGCGTCAATAACAGTTGACAGGTCCTCTGGTTTAGCTGATGTCTTAGACATTATCGAAGGCCTGCCTGAAGAGCCATGTTTTCAGATCCCTCTGGGGCCTTTCTGATGGTCTTAGGAACCCCTTTGGCCGAGAAGATCTCTTTGCCTGTCCTTCTCTTCCTTTTTGGAAACAGACGGTGAATCCACCCACCAAACGCCCAATTTAGCCAATTCTATCGTTGGTGGGGTTCAAGGGGCTTTTTGATTGTAGATGCACTATAAATCCCAGCAACTACAACTCCCAAATTTCAAGGTCCATTTTTCCCAAACTCCACCAGTGATCCTATTTGGGCATATTGAGTATTTGTGCCAAGTCTGGTCCAGATCCATCACTGGTTGGAATCCGCAGTGCTCTCTGGATGGAGGTGGACTACAACTCCAAAACTCAAGGCCAATACCCACCAAACCCTTCTAGTATTTCCTGTTTATTTATTTATTTTATTTTATTTACAGCATTTATATTCTGCCCTTCTCACCCCGAAGGGGACTCAGGGCGGATCACATTACACATATAGGCAAACATTCAATGCCTTTTTAACATAGAACAAAAACAAGACAAACACAGTCTCAGAGTGGGCCTCGAACTCATGACCTCCTGGTCAGAGTGATTCATTGCAGCTGGCTTGCTCTACAGCCTGCACCACAGGTCAATTCCATCATTGGTGAAGTCCAGAATGTTCTTTGATTGTAGATGAACTATAAATCCCAGCAACTACAACTCCCGAATGTCAAGGTCTGTTTTCCCCAAACTCCACCAGTGTTCACATTTGGGCATATTGAGTATTTGTGCCAAATTTGGTCCAGATCCATCACTGGTTGGAGTCCACAGTGCTCTCTGGATGGAAGTGGACTACAACTCCAAAACTCAAGGCCAATGCCCACCAAACCCTTCCAATATTTTCTGTTGGTCCTGCCAAGTTTGATTCAATTCCATCATTGGTGGAGTCCAGAATGTTCTTTGATTGTAGGTGAACTACAACTCCAAAACCCAATGCCCACCAAACCTTTCCAATATTTTCTGTTGGTCTTGGAAGTTCTGTGTGCTAAGTTTGATTCAATTCCATCATTGGTGGAGTCCAGAATGTTCTTTGATTGTAGGTGAACTACAACTCCAAAACCCAATGCCCACCAAACCTTTCCAATATTTTCTGTTGGTCTTGGAAGTTCTGTGTGCTAAGTTTGATTCAATTCCATCATTGGTGGAGTCCAGAATGCTCTTTGATTGTAGGTGAACTATAAATCCCAGCAATTACAACTCCCAAATGTCAAGGTCTATTTCCCCAAACTCCACCAGTGATCCTATTTGGGCATATTGAGTATTTCTGCCAAGTTTGGTCCAGATCCATCACTGGTTGGAGTCCACAGTGCTCTCTGGATAGAGATGAACTACAACTCCCAAACTCAAGGTCAAGAACCACCAAACCCTTCCATTATTTCCTGTTGGTCTTGGAAGTTCTGTGTGCCAAGCTTGATTCAATTCCATCATTGGTGGAGTCCAGAATGCTCTTTGATTGTAGGTGAACTATAAATCCCAGCAACTAGAACTCCCGAATGTCAAGGTCTGTTTTCCCCAAACTCCACCAGTGTTCACATTTGGGCACATTGAGTATTTGTGCCAAATTTGGTCCAGATCCATCACTGGTTGGAGTCCGCAGTGCTCTCTGGATGGAGGTGAACTACAACTCCAAAACTCAAGGTCAATGCCCACCAAACCCTTCCAATATTTTCTGTTGGTCCTGCCAAGTTTGATTCAATTCCATCATTGGTAGAGTCCAGAATGCTCTTTGATTGTAGGTGAACTATAAATCCCAGCAATTACAACTCCCAAATGTCAAGGTCTATTTCCCCAAACTCCACCAGTGATCCTATTTGGGCATATTGAGTATTTCTGCCAAGTTTGGTCCAGATCCATCACTGGTTGGAGTCCACAGTGCTCTCTGGATAGAGATGAACTACAACTCCCAAACTCAAGGTCAAGAACCACCAAACCCTTCCATTATTTCCTGTTGGTCTTGGAAGTTCTGTGTGCCAAGCTTGATTCAATTCCATCATTGGTGGAGTCCAGAATGCTCTTTGATTGTAAGTGAACTATAAATCCCAGCAACTACAACTCCCAAATGACAGAACAACCCCCACCCCAACAGTATTCAAATTTGGGCGTATTGGATATTTGTGCCAAATTTGTTCCAGTGAATGGAAATACATCCTGCATATCAGATATTTACATTGCGATTCATAACAGGAGCAAAATCATAGAATCCTAGAATTTTAGGGTTGGAAGAAACCCTCATGGGCCATCCAATCCCCTGCCAAGAAGCAGGAAAATCACATTCAAAGCACCCCTGATAGATGGCCATCCAGCCTCTGCTTCAAAGCCTCCAAAGAAGGAGTTTCCACCACACTCCCTCATGGGCAGAGAGTTCCACAGCTGAACAGTGCTTGCCACAGTGAGGAAGTTCTTCCTAATGTTCAGGTGGAATGACAGTTATGAACTGTAGCAAAGAAAATAATGTTATGGTTTTGGGTCACCACAACATGAGGAACTGTATGGAGGGGTCGCGGCATCAGGAAGGTTGAGAACCACTGAATTATCACTTTCTGATAAGTGCTGGAAATGTAAAGAACAAGTTGGCTCCTTCTATCACATGTGGTGGACTTGCAAAGAAGCGACCAAGTTTTGGATGAAGATTCATGAAGAATCACAAATCATTTTAAAAAGAACATTTATAAGAAAACCAGTGTATTATCTATTAGGATTTAAAGATTTAGACTTACAATTGACGGAACAAGAAGATAAACTTTGTACTTATATTACGACTTCCGCTAGAATGGTTTTCGCTAGAGAATGGAAACAGGAATCAGTCCCACCAATTGAGGAGTGGGTGGAGAAGATCAGAGAAATAAAGGATATGGACGAATTTATTTATTTATTTTATTTACAGTATTTATATTCCGCCCTTCTTTCTCACCCCGAAGGGGACTCAGGGCGGATTACAATGAACACATATATATGGCAAACATTCAATGCCAACAGACAAACAACATACATTAGACAGACTCAGAGGCATTTTTAACATTTTTCCAGCTTCACGATTCCGGCCACAGGGGGAGCTGTTGCTTCACCGTCCAGTAGTGGCTGTACTTCCACATTCCTTTTCTCGTGAATTAACTTTTTTGTTGAAGAAAAATACAGGCAAGATAATGAAAAGAACAAATTGGGACGATCTTCAGGACTATCTGGATAATTTGAGAAAATGAAGATTACGAGAGACAATTTTGCTATTTTTTTTTCTCCTTAGCAAGAAAAAATATTATTGAATAATAAGAAAATATTATCCAAGAAGATGGAATGGAAGTCGGGTTTTTTCTTTTTGGTTTTTTTTTTGTGTGTGGGTATATTTTTGTAGATTGTAGACTTTTACCTTATTTTATTTATTTATTTATTTACAGCATTTATATTCCGCCTTTCTCACTCCGAAGGGGACTCAGGGCGGATCACATTACACATACAGTAGAGTCTCACTTATCCAACATAAACGGGCCGGCAGAACGTTGGATAAGAGAATATGTTGGATAATAAGGAGAGATTAAGAAAAAGCCTAAAACATCAAAATAGGTTATGATTTTACAAATTAAGCACCAAAACATCATGTTATACAACAAATTTGACAGAAAAAGTAGTTCAATATGTAGTAATGTTATGTTGTAATTACTGTAATTACAAAATTAGCACCAAAATATCACGTTATGTTGAAAACATTGATTACAAAAATGTGTTGGATAATCCAGAACGTTGGATAAGCGAATGTTGGATAAGTGAGACTCTACTGTATAGGCAAACATTCAATGCCTTTTAACATAGAACAAAGACAAACAAACATAGGCTCTGAGGGGCCTCGAACTCATGACCTCCTGGTCAGAGTGATTCATTGCAGTTAATTGCAGCTGGCTTGCTCTCCAGCCTGCGCCACAGCCCGGACCTTTCTCTCTTTTCCCTACATTTCTATACCTTGGTTGTTCTCACTCTTTCGATGTATATAAAAAATTTAATAAAATTCTTTAAAAAAAAGAAAAAAAGAGAGAACCACTGAATTGGGTCCGGAAAGGAGATTCCACCTGAACATTAGGAAGAACTTCCTCACTGTGAGAAGGGCTGTTCGGCAGTGGAACTCTCTGCCTTGGGAGTGTGGTGGAGGCTCCTTCTTTGGAGGCTTTGAAGCAGAGGCTGGATGGCCATCTGTCGGGGGTGCTTTGAATGCGATTTCCTGCTACTTGGCAGAATGGGGTTTATTTATTTATTTATTTATTTATTTACAGTATTTATATTCCGCCCTTCTTTCTCACCCCGAAAGGGACTCAGTGCCGATTACAATGAACACATATATGGCAAACATTCAATGCCAACAGACAAACAACATACATTAGACAGACTCAGAGGCATTTTTAACATTTTTCCAGCTTCACGATTCTGGCCACAGGGGGAGCTGTTACTTCACCGTCCAGTAGTGGCTGTACTTCCTCATTCCTTTCCTTGTGTTTTGCTGGCAGTTTTATGGTGTTGTAAATTAGCCTCCCGCATAAAGCGTCCCTAAATTTCCCTAATTGACAGATGCAACTGTCTTTCGGGGCTGCATAGGTCAACAGCAAGCCGGGGCTATTAATGGTCGGAGGCTTAACCCGACCCGGGCTTCGAACTCATGGTCAGTAGTGATTTATAGCAGCTGGTTAATAGCCAGCTGCGCCACAGCCCGGCCCCTTGGACTGGATGGCCCATGAGGTCTCTTCCAACTCTACTATTCTATGATTCTATGAAAGGTATTGGCATCCAGCAGAGCTGCCTTAATAGGAGTGTAACACGCTCCCTGAAAGAAGGAAGGGAGGAGGCAGGCAGGCGACATTCAATTAATACAACAAAATACCCTCATAAAGCAACCACAACAACAGAAAAGCGGTGGGGATTAAAATAATAATCCAAATGCATCCAATAAAACATTTTAACACTCTTTTCAGGAAATCCGTGAGGCTTGACCGGAGCTGATGAGCTGGTGTGGTGACAAAAGGGGGAGGCAAGGACTGGGGGGGGGGGGGTTGTGCCACGGTGTGATGGGGGGCTGCAAGTGGGAAGGGGCTTTGCGGAGAAAGAAAGGTCATCCTCCCTTGTCCTCCCCCTGACCTGCCAAGCGTGTAAAGGTCAGTGCCGGTGCCTTGCAGCCATTCGGAGGCCCAAGCTGCCCTTTTGGCAGGAAAGTCTCCTTCCGCTGCAGACGGTCAACAAGTTCCAGAAGGCCTCCCAATGTGTGTGTTCGGATGGCAGCTCTGGAGGCACACCTTCCCATGGGGGGAAGGCCAAGCTATGTGTTGTCCAAGGCTTTCATGGCCAGGATCACAGGGCTGTTGTGTGTTTTCCAGGCAATATGGCCATGTTCCATGTTCCATGAAGCATTCTCTCCTGACTTTTCACCCACATCCTCAGAGGTTGTGAGGTATGGAGAAACTATGCTAACCTAAAGAGTCGGAGTCTGTGTTACCAGGTGAGAGTATAGCGGAATCAGTAGCGTCCAGTTAACACCATGTGCAAAGAAAACTCAGACCAGGCAGAGGAATTAAAAGAACAATGGAAACTTTACTCTTGCTTGTTGAGTTGAAATCAAATAAACAGTTCTGCAATCGTACAATGTCCATGTAGTTGCATAAGATCAATAACTAATCAATCAGCATCAATATATACAGCATAGCATATTCAAAATTACTACTTGACCGTAGCTAGAGAGCCCTGTCTTTTTCTGTGCTCCCCCTCCAAGCTCAAATTCCAACTGACATTCTCAGCCACCTGCCATCAAACAGATACATTGTTTTAGGCATGGCCTTGCCTCTGCAAAGCTGAGCTCTTTTGCAGAGTTCCCTTTGCAAACCAACTTTGCAAGGATTTCTTTACACACACACACACAACAATTTGGCGCAATAGTCTGCAAGGTAAGCTACATCTCAGAGAACTGAAGGAAATTGCTGACTTTGGCAGCAGCCCTTATCATGACTTTTGAGACAGCTTGCAGAATAACAGGTGAGTATCAGAGGACTCAGAGTATCAGCATCAGGACCGCAACCGTTTTGCAAACCCTGGGAAGAGAATGCAGCCATCAGGAGGAGGTGGCATGGGTTCCTCCAAAACAAAGACAACCAGGTTGACCTTGTTCTTTTTAATTGGGCATCCCTTTCGTAGACTGTGGGAGTGCAGTGGATGCCATTGATCTGGCCTAGAGCAACGCGTTTCAGAAGGTCTCCTGAGATATCTTAATAAGCAAGCTGGTGAAACATGGAATAGAAAGGGACCCTGTCAGGTGGAGCCCAAACTGGTTGGAAACTCAGGCTCAGAAATGCACAAGCAGGAGGTCTGAGGTGGAACACTGCTGGGCCAACACTCTTTAATACGGTGATCAATGGCTCTATGGATTGCTGTGAGTTTCCCAGGCTGTATGGCCATGTTCCAGCAGCATTCTCTCCTGCATTTGGCCTGCATTTATTTATTTATTTATTTACAGTATTTTTATTCTGCCCTTCTCACCCCAAAGGGGACTCACATTGTACACATATAAGGCAACATTCAATGCCATATAACATAGAACAGAAACAGAGACAGACGCAGAGGCAATTTAAACCTTCTCCAGCTTCCAGCTTCCTGAGGATATGCTTGATTCCGGCCACAGGGGGAGCAGCTGCTTCATCATCCATTGCGATGGTAACTTCCTCATTCCAATGGCGGTTGGATGATTTTTATGGTGTAAATTAGCCTCCCCACATATAAGTGGTACCTAAATTTCCTACTTGATAGATGCAACTATCTTTCGGGTTGCTTAGGTCAGCAATGAGTAGGGGCTATATTTTATTTTTAATTGTCGGGTGCTCACCCCGATACGGGCTGGCCTCGAACTCATGACCTCTTGGTCAGAATGATTTATTGCAGCTGGCTGCTAACCAGCCTGTGCCACAGCCCGGCCCCGGCATTTGTAGCTAATGGCATCTTCAGCGGTTCTGTTGGCAGTGAGGCAAGTGGAGTGTATATATAAGTAAATGTAAAGGTTTCCCCCCGACCTTAAGTCCAGTTGTGTCTGCCTCTGGGGGTTGGTGCTCATCTTCATTTCTAAGCCAGAGAGTCGGCGTTGTCCATAGACGCCTCCAAGGTGATGCGGCTAGCATGACTGCATAGAGCACCATTACCTCCCAAACTGCTAGGTTGGTGGAAGCTGGGGCTAACAGCAGGAGCTCACCCTGCTCCCCGGATTCGAACCGCCAACCTTTCGGTCAGCAAGTTCAGCATCTCAGCGGTTTAACCTGCTGTGCCACCAGGGGCTCCTGGAGTGTATGTATAGCTGTGGAATAATGTCCAGGGTGGGAGAAAGAACCCTTGTCTCTTGGAAGCAAGTGTGAATGTTGCTATTAGTAAGCTTGAATAGCATTGAGTAGCCATGAAGCTGCAAAATCAATCAGTGAGGGTATCTGCATAGGGGTAGTCTGGCCGGTGTTGCCTGGAGGCACCCTCTGTTTGGGAGGTATGAACTGTCCCTTGATTGTTTTCTGTCTGGAATTCCCCTGTTTCTGAGGAGTGTTCTTTATTTACTGTCTTGATTCTGGTCTTGTTTGTTTTTTTAATACTGGGAGCCAGATTGTACTCATTTTCATGGTTTCCTCCTTTCTGTTGAAATTGTCCACATGCTTATGCATTTCAGTGGCTTTTCTGTGCCGTCTGACATGGTGGTTGTCAGAGTGGTCCAGCATCTCTGTGTCCTCAAATAATATTTTGTATCCAGGTTGATTCATCAAGTGCGGACTTCTCTGGTTGAGTGAGTCTGCAGTGCCTTTCATGTTCCTTGATTCGTGGCTGGGCAATGCTGCTGCGTTTGGGGGTCCCTCAATAGACTTCTTGTCAACGGCTTGGTGTACGGTAGACTCTGCAGTGGTTAGGGAATCCCTCTTGTCCTTTGCTGAATGTAGCATTTGATGGGATTTCCTTGGTGGGCCTGTAGATTGTTTGGAAGTTGTGTTTTCCATCAGCTTCCCTCTGCGGTCAGTGGTTCCCTTGATGTGTGACAAGAACACTTTTCCTTTTTGTGGATCTTTGTCTTTGCTCTCGTGGCTTGTTCTTGGCCTTGCAGCTCTTCTGTTGTCTGTTGTAGAATACATTGCCCCGGAGAGCCCAGTTTAGGTGGTTTAGTTCACCTTGGAGGAGGTAGGGTTTGCAGATCCTGTTTGCACAATCTGCCCGGGCTTTGATTGTGCTTCTTTTTTGACCTGGGTGATGGTTTATTTATTTACAGTATTTATATTCCGCCCTTCTTTCTCACCCCGAAGGGGACTCAGGGCGGATTACAATGAACACATATATGGCAAACATTCAATGCCAACAGACAAACAACATTCAGTTAGACAGACACAGAGGCATTTTTAACATCTTTCCAGCTTCACGATTCCGGCCACAGGGGGAGCTGTTGCTTCACCGTCCATTGGTGGCTGTTCTTCCTCATTCTTTTCCTCGTGAGCAGATTTATGGTGTTGTAGATTAGTTAAATTAGCCTCCCGCATAAAGCGTACCTAAATTTTCCCTACTTGACAGATGCAACTGTCTTTCGGGGCTGCATAGGTCAACAGCAAGCCGGGGTTATTTTTTTTAATGGTCGGAGGCTTAACCCGACCCGGGCTTCGAACTCATGACCTCTCAGTCAGTAGTGATTTATAGCAGCTGGTTACTAGTCAGCTGCGCCACAGCCCGGCGCAGCTGACTAGTATGTAGTATGAGTTTTTATGTAGGTATCTATCTGTGTGTATAGGTTTTCTAGAAACTGTGTGGTCCAATTGTTGATGGCTCTATGGTTCCACCGCTGTGTTTCCATTCAAGCTGAATACCCTGACCCCAGATCAGCAGCTCTGCAGGCTTTGAGGAAAGCAACACTGAGCTTGCTACCACTTCTATGGCCTGTCTGAGGATGTCTGGGTTGGGAGGAAAAAGCAGGCCAGGGGATGGCAATGGCTCAGGACACATCTGAGTGGCCGAGCAGCTTCTGGACCACTCTGTGCCCATGCCTGGCATGACCCAACATGACCTCTGGGAGCACAAGGTCAAAGCTCCTCAGAGAAACTCCATTTGACCCCTAGCATTAACTCTATTTCCTTTTCCCCATCCCCACATTCCACGAGATTTATCTCTGGACAATAATGCATAGGAGTGTTGGGTCATTCCATGCCAAGTGGTCTAAAGCTTCCCACCATCACGTCTCAAATTTTGTGCAAATTTTCATTGTAGTGCCAGTCAGGTGTTAAACTAAGTTTCCCAAAATCCAAGGTGTCTAACTGCAATAGTTGCTGATCTAGACCCCCTTTTCTGAAGGGGAGTCAATCAGCGGCAGCTGCGGTGGTGCAATGGGTTAAACCTTTGTGCCACTGAACTGCTGACCTGAAGGTTGGTGGTTTGAATCTGTGAGATGGGGTGAGCTCCTATCTGTCAGCCCTAGCTTCCCATGTGGAAACATGAGAGAAGCCCCCTGCAGGATGGTAACACATCCGGGCGTCTCCTGGGCAACGTCTTTGCAAACAGCCGATTCTCTCACAACAGAAGCGACTTGCCTCAATTCGCTTCTGACATGATGATAATAATAATCATCATCACAATCATTCACTGCACCCTCTCAGTGATGTTGACCGGCTATATCTGCCTAGAAGATCAGGGGGCAGAGGACTCTTACAAGTAAAACAAGCAGTCAAAGAAGAACATGCCCTGGCAGAATATGTCAAGCAAAGTGAAGAACCTGCTTTGATTAAAGTCAAAAATCAGAAACTTCTCAAAGCACAGCAGACAAAAAACCAGTACAAGAAAACCGCACTACAAACTAGAGCTGACAGCTGGCACCACAAAACACTGCATGGAAAGTTCCTTGACAAAATTGAAGGAAAAGCTGATAAGGAGAAGACCTGGCTCTGGCTCACGAATGGGACCCTGAAGAAGGAGACAGAAGGCCTGATCCTTGCAGCCCAGGAGCAAGACATCAGGACAAAGGCAATTAATAATAATAATAATAATAATAATAATAATAATAATAATAATAATAGAAGACCTGGCTCTGGCTCACGAATGGGACCCTGAAGAAGGAGACAGAAGGCCTGATCCTTGCAGCCCAGGAGCAAGACATCAGGACAAAGGCAATTAATAATAATAATAATAATAATAATAATAATAATAATAATAACAATAGAAGACCTGGCTCTGGCTCACGAATGGGACCCTGAAGAAGGAGACAGAAGGCCTGATCCTTGCAGCCCAGGAGCAAGACATCAGGACAAATGCAATTAAGGCCAAGATCGAAAAATCAGCTGATGACCCAAAATGCAGACTGTGCAAGGAAACCGACGAAACCATGGATCATATCCTCAGCTGCTGTAAGAAAATTGCACAGACAGATTACAAACAGAGGCACAACTATGTGGCCCAAATTATTCATTGGAACTTATGCCTCAAGTACCACCTCCCTGCGGTAAAGAACTGGTGGGATCACAAACCTGCAAAAGTCTTGGAAAATGAGCATGCAAAGATACTGTGGGACTTCTGAATCCAGACTGACAAAGTTCTGGAACACAACACACCAGACATCACAGTTGTGGAAAAGAACAAGGTTTGGATCATTGATGTCGCCATCCCAGGTGACAGTCGCATTGACGAAAAACAACAGGAAAAACTCAGCCGCTCTCAGGACCCCAAGATTGAACTGCAAAGACTCTGGCAGAAACCAGTACAGATGGTCCCGGTGGTGATCGGCACATTGGATGCCGTGCCAAAAGATCTCAGCCGGCACATGGAAACAATAGACATTGACAAAATCACAATCTGCCAACTGCAAAAGGCCACCTTGCTGGGATCTGTGCGCATCATCCGAAAATACATCACACAGTCCTAGACACTTGGGAAGTGTTCGACTTGTGATTTTGTGATAGGAAATCCAGCATATCTATCTTGTTTGCTGTGTCGTACAATAAAATAATATCATCATCCGTGCACTACATGTTTGATTTGTGGTCCCCTCAGGTTGCCAGCTGAAGGTGAAGGGGGCACAGCCCTGGCCGGAGTGGCCCCTGCTCCCTCCACCAAGTGCTGTCAGGTTTCTTTCTGCTCAGCAAGGATGGCCATCTGTCCAGAGGGCTTGGAATGTGTCTTGCTGCCTGGCAGGAAGGACTCTTGGGGGTCTCCTCCAACCCTAGGATTAGGGGTGCCAAGTGGAGTGTCTCTGGGTTTTGCTGGACTCTGGGCAGAAGACGGAGCTGCTGCTGACTGCCACCCCCCCCCCCCCCTGCCTCCCGGCCGCCTTGATGGATGGCGGTGCCAGACTGAAAACCAAGGCATTGAAATCCAATAAAGACAAATCCACTTGTGCCGCCGACGAAAAGGAAAACAACGACTGCGGCTCCAGGAGGAGAATCAATAGCAGGCCAAAGGCAGGCCACGGCGGGCAGGGTGCCAAAAAAGGGTCAATGTGGGGGGTAGCTTGGATGAAAGGGTCCGTCCTGCCCTGCCTTGACCCTCTGTGAGGCCAGGACTGGGTCCACTGGGATGGACTGGGCACCGGGCAGCTCACATCTGGTGGTCTGGGAGGGAGCCAGGCAGCGGCAGATGCTCAAAGCGGCTTAGTGACGGCGGCGAACTTTATCCCCCGGCTTCCTAGAAAACAAAATTGAGGAATTACTGGGCTTGCTGGCCCCGGGCCTAATAGTGTGCCTTGTGCCCAGAAAGATGGTGAAGAGGGAAGGAAGGAGGGGGGAAGTCTGGATATTCAGTAGCGTGAGTCCGTCCTTCCTCTCCGAGGTCAAGGAGTCCTGGCCGCAGAAGAGCTCAGGAAAGCCGATCTTATGAAACCCGGGGAGATACATAGTCAAGGAGAGGGGAAAAAAGACATGCAAAATGGGTGAGATTGCACGAAGGAAGAACTACTAAAAGCACAAGCTAATGTAGTGGCACGGTAGGCTCCACGAGGAAGCGACAAGAAGAAAGAGCGTGTATTAGAAAGGCTGGGAAGGAAGATGAATAGCCGAGGAAGAGAACAGATGGATGGCCCAGGCTTGCTTGCGGGAAGGAGCGCAAGGAAAGCGAAAGAAAGCTCACAAGGATCTGAGACTTATTACTTCCCTGGACTTGGAAACTACGGTCGACGACGAGCGAGAGCGGTTTGACAATGGATCCGATTGCCTGGAGAGGGAAGCAGGACTGACATCTCCAATGCCTATCTAGATGAGGCATGGGCCAACTTTGGTCCTCCGGGTGTTTTGGACTCCAACTCCCACCATTCCTAACAGCCTCAGGCCCTTTCCTTTCCCCTCTCAGCCGCTTAAGCGGCTGAGGGGGGAAAGGAAGGGGCCTGAGGAGGGTTATGGGCCCAGCACGCTCTTCTGCAGCTGTCGGCCCTGCTTTCTGATCTATGGCCTGCATTTCTGTTTGAGGTACAGCGTAGTCATACACAGACGCAGTGAAAAATCCATCATTCCCCTCATCCTCTGAGGCAGAATCCCCAGCATCCCCAGCATCAGGCTGCTGAGCCACAACATTCTGCTCCATGTGTGGTCAAAGGCTTTCATGGCAGGAATCACTGGGTTGCTGTGAGTTTTCCGGGCTGTATGGCTATATTCCGATAGTATTCTCTAATGACGTTTTGCCTGCATCTGTGGATGGCATCTTAAGAGGTTTGTTCAGAGTCCGTTGGAAATGAGGCAAGTGGAGTGTCTATCTATCTATCTATCTATCTATCTATCTATCTATCTATCATCTGTGGAATGTCCCGGTGAGAGAAAGAACCTCTGTCAGTTTGAAGCCAGTGTGAATGTTGATAAACATTGAGTAGCCTTGGTGTTTTTCATTTTCTGTCTTGATTCTTGATTTCATGAAACCATGAAAATAAACACAATCAAAACAGTAAATAAAGAACTCCACTCAGAAGCAGGGGAATTCCAGACAGCAAACAATCAAGTGCCAGTTAACACCTCCCAAACAAAGGATGCTCCCATGCACAACAGCCAGGCTTTGCAGCTGCAAGACTACTCGATGTTAATCAAGCTTGCTATAGGACACTTGCTTCAAACAGACCAGGGTCCTTTCTCCCACCCTGGACATTATTCCACAGATATATATATATATATATATATATATATATATATATATATATACTCCACTTGCCTCATTTCCAACAGACCTCTGAACAAACCTCCGAAGCCACAGGTGCAGGTGAAACTTCAGGAGAGATTACTACTCAACCTTAGCCATATAGCCCCAAAATCTCACAGCAACCTGGTTTCTGCTCCACCAGCCACTGCTCAACAGGCATGGGCAAACTTCGGCCCTCCAGGTGTTTTGTACTTCAATTCCCATAATTCCTAACAGCCTACCGGCTGTTAGGAATTATGGGAATTGAAGTACAAAACACCTGGAGGGCCGAAGTTTGCCCATGCCTGCTTTGTATGTATTGTTTTGCCCATGCCAGCAGCTGAGCGGTCTCACTGCCAAGCAATTGTCCATGAAGAGCTCTGATGCCGCTTCCTGCCGCACCTCCATTATCCGGGACTAATTGCCTGGAAGGCTCAGCCGGCCTAGTATCGGGGCGCAGAAGGGCAGGGAAGCAAAGCTTCTGGTTGGTCCTCTTCTTTGTGGGCAAAGGATGGGCCAGGGATGAGCCCCCCGCCCCCCACCAATCAACCCCCGCTTGTCTGCTTGTGGGTCCGCCAGCCTGGGTGCCTCTGACATTACGGAGCCAGGCGTCCAGATGACTGCGTTTAGCCCTAATGGAACACAGATTGTGTTGACATTTGGAAAATCACCCACTGCAGAATCTGCGTGCCTCCCCCTTCCCTTGTTCTGCCAGCGAAAGAGGCACAAATGCAAGCAAAGCAAGGTTCGGCTGACCCCAGAAGGCCTCCCCGTGCCAGGCGGGAAACGAGGGGGTGGGCGAGGGGGTGGGCGGTCATGTGCGGCTTGCAGCCAGAAGCCCCCCTCCCCTTCCTTCTGTGCCTCTGCTGCAGGTATGACAGGAATGAGCCTTGTTGTGGTTGAGAAGAGTGGCCTTGATGCGCCCTGTGATGGAATGGGGCAGCATGGGTCAATGCCATTGACAGAGTGGCCCTTTGGCAGCCTCCCTTGGCCACGGAAGCCCAGCACTGCCAGGATGTCACTTGTGTCTGAAGCAGGGCCAGCCCAAGGTAATTTTCAAGTGTAGGCGAACAGAATTTTGGCGCCCTCCCCCAAACCAATCACTGAAAAATAAAAGCATTGGATAAGCGAAAAAGTTGGAGAATAAGGAGGGATTAAGGAAAAGCCTAAATAAAGAACAACACTCCAAAAACAGGGGAAATCCAGACAGGAAACAATCAGGGCCAGCTAACACCTCCCAGCCAAGGATGCCCCCAGGGATGCCCCCAAATATTGGAGAATAAGGAGGAATTAAGGAAAAGAATAAATAAAGAACAACACTCTGAAAACAGGGGAAATCCAGACAGGAAACAATCAGGGCCAGCTAACACCTCCTAGCCAAGGATGCCCCCAAATGTTGGAGAATAAGGAGGGATTAAGGAAAAGACTAAATAAAGAACAACACTCTGAAAACAGGGGAAATCCAGACAGGAAACAATCAGGGCCAGCTAACACGTCCCAGCCAAGGATGCCCCCAGGGATGAAGCAGACATGCTTTGAATCTGCAAGGCCATTGAATGCTAATCAAGCTGGCCAATGGCAACATTCACACTAGCCTCAAACAAACAAGAGCTCTTTCTCCCACCCTGGACTTTCCACAGATATATAAACCCCACTTACCTGGCTTCCAACAGACCTCACAACCTCTGAGGATGCCTGCCATAGGTGAGGGGCTGGCCCCGGAGGCCGGGCGCAGGCTCTGGAGGATGGGCACAGGCCCCAAAGGCGAATGGGCCCAGACCAATGCCGAGAGGAGGTGGGGGGTGCGTGCCTGGGTGTGTGCGCATGCATGCATGCGTGCACACCCCCACCTCCTCTTGGCTTAGATCTGGGCCCTCTTGGCTTTGGCCTGCTGAGCGGGCCCAGACCAAAGCTGAGAGGAGGCAGGGTGTACACGCACACACATGCATGCATGCATGCATGCGCACCCGGGAGTGCCTCAACTGCGCCCCCTACAGAATGGCGCCATAAGCAAATGCCTGGTTCGCCTTGAGGTTGAACCGCCTCTGGTCTGAAGGCATGGTAGCCACTTAGAAGCCCCTTCTACACAGCTGTATAAAATCCAGATTACCTTACCTGAACTGGATTGTGTGGGAGTGTAGGCTCAGATAATCCAGTTCAAAGCAGATAATGTGGATTATCTACCTTAATATTCTGGATTGTATAGCAGTGTAGAAGAGCCCTGAGCCTCCTGAGGCAGAGATAAAGCGGAGTATAAATAAATATAATAAATATAATAGTATTATTATTATTAATAATAAAGGTAAAGGTAAAGGTTTCCCCTGACGTTAAGTCCAGTCGTGTCCGACTCTGGGGGTTGGTGCTCATCTCAATTTCTAAGCCGAAAAGCCGGCGTTGTCCGTAGACACCTCTGTTGAGGCTCCGATGCGATACCTCTTTTTAAAGAAGGCAAACCTTGCAGAATCCCCTAGTGCTGGTTTTCCAATAAAGGAACTAGGAGGCAGAGGAGATAGAAATACACAGGTTTATTTGCAAATAGAGCTGCGGGTGACCATCACGAAAAGGAGTGGCACACCGACTGAGGTTTCACATGAGGTATTTATAATATTCTTCCAGATACAATTCACTTCACAAACATCCTTGTTCTCACGCCCCCTCCTTTCATCTTGTTTCATCCTGACATTTATCAAAACAACAAACAACAAATGTTCATCTTGTGTCACTTCACATCCAAGGTCATGTGGCCATAGGCATGACTGCATGGAACACCGTTACCTTCCCGCCGGAGTGGTACCTATTTATCTACTCACATTTGCATGTTTTCGAACTGCTAGGTTGGCAGAAGCTGTAGCTAACAGCGGGCGCTCACTCCGCTCCCTGGATTTGAACCTGGGACCTTTCGGTCTGCAAGTTCAGCAGCTCAGCGCTTTAACACACTGCGCCACCGGAGGCTCCATAATTAATAATAGCCATATAATAATAGCCATGTATAAATATGTGAGGAGCCCCCTGTGGCACAGTGGGTTAAACCACTTAGTTGCTGAGCTTGCTGACCAAAATCCAGGGAGTAGGGTGAGCTACCGTTGTTAGCCCCAGAGTTGGACACGACTAGTTCATGTCAGGGGAAACTTTTACCTTTACTTATAAATATGTGAAAGGATGTCATAAGGGGGCGGGAGCAGGATTAATTCCTGATGCTGAAATAGAGAAATTTGAACCAGCCATGGATAGTGAGATCTGGCCCATGGATAGCAAAATCCAAAGCGGAGATACCGAGTCACGCTAAGCAGGTGGCTGGTGCCAGCAGCAGGCTGCCTGTGGATCCATGCGCCAAGCAAGACAAAGAAGCTAAATCCAATGTTTCCCAATCAAGAAATCTCACCAGTTGAAGAAGAAGCCACTGAGATCATCAGCTGAAGTGATGCCAGCTCACGGTAATCCGCCAAAGTAAGCTGAGCTGCCATGTTTTCCAATGGCTGACGTGGGGCAGGATAGTCTGGAAGACAAAGAGCTGCAAAGTCCAGTTGAATGAATAACCTTTGTCCCACCAAGGGACAGGGCAAAGGTGGCCATCAGGTCCCATGCATTTTATTGTTAAGTAAGATGATTGCAATAGGAGTCCCCAGTGAATGGGTCCAGCGCCTCTGGCACTGCTGTTCATTGAGTCCAAAAGCAGAATATTGTCCATATTGGCAGGAATTAAGTGGTCTGGTCCTGGGGAAGGGGAAATGTCATTGTGGGACAACGGGGCACGACCTCCCGGCGAACGGATAGACATGCCCGATGATGAATGGTATTGTATTGTCCAGGTGACTGAGACAAAGGGTGGGTGGCCCTGCAAATGGATTCTGTCATCCTCTACACAATTGGGGTCTATGGGGCCAATAGAGATGGACTGGCCTGGAGATGATGAGTGCTGGGATCCTTTATGATTGAGATGAGGGCCAGGAAAACCGATGGAGGGGATTTCCTGGGTCATGAGGTGGGGCAAAAGGTCAGCCAAAGGTCTTGATCAGTGGCATCCTTCTTCAAATGGGTTTTATATTAAGATACAAAATATACAAAAGGCCCGGGCTGTGGCGCAGGCTGGAGAGCAGCCAGTTGCAACCAGCTGCAATGAATCACTCTGACCAGGAGGTCATGAGTTCAAGGCCCGCTCAGAGCCTATGTTTTTCTTGTCTTTGTTCTATGTTAAAGGCACTGAATGTTTGCCTATATGTGTAATGTGATCCGCCCTGAGTCCCCTTCGGGGTGAGAAAGAAGGGCGGAAGATAAATGCTGTAAATAAATAAATAAGTAAATACATAATATAACAAATTAATACACAAGAGGGTCTGTGGATACCGAAGGAGGACCTGGCGTATGGATAACTGGAGTTACGGAGGGTGAAAGTGGGAGAAAAGGACTCAAGAGGCAGAAAGAGATACAAAGAAGCAGATATAGGTGATAATGTATCAAAGTGCACGTTTATTTAGGGGTTGGGCAACAATATAACTAATCAAATGGAGAAAGATTGTTTCAAAAGTATTCACTCCATGCTGGTAGCTGCTGCTAGGGCTTCTCCATACCTCCGGATGTCCGCAAGCCAATCTATGGAACTCCAGGCTCCTGCTACTTGCGGAACTCTCTGCTGTGGTACTGAGTTCACTAATTTAATATATTGACCCGGGTAGAGGGGGTGTTGGGGCTCGACAAAATTGCTCAGGATACTAGGACTCAGAGTCATGGGTTCAAATGACAGAGAAGGAGATTCCACCTGAACATTAGGGAGAACTCCCTGATTGTGACAGCTGTTCAGCAGTGGAACTTTCTGCCTCGGAATCAGGTGGAAGCTTCTTTCTTGGAGGCTGGATGGCTATCTGTCAGGGGTGCTTTGACTGTGCTTTTCCTACATGGTAGAAATCATCATCATCATCATCATTTAATTACTTATTAATCGCTCTCCATCCACGATGCTCTAGGCGATTTACAAGATAAAATTGTAAAGGATAAAAATACATACATACAAATATTGATAAAATTAACATAGATTAAAAGCTCTAGTAAAGAGCCAGGTAAAGAGCCAACCAGAAAAAAGCTCTAGTAAAGAGCCAACCAGAAATGGGTTGGACTACATGGCCCATGTGGTCTCTTCCAACTCTGTTATTCTATGATACAGGGCTTGATAACCAGGGAACTTCATGGAACCCTAGACTCATAGAGTTGTGCGGGACCCCCAGGTCTATCCAGTCCAACCTCCTTTTGCCCAGGAGAAAGGCACCATGTAAGCCCCACTGAGAGATGGCCATCCAACCTCTGTCCAAAGATCCTCAGAGAAAGACTCCCAGGAGGCATCATATTCCATTACCAAACAGCTCTGACTCTCAGCAAGTACTTTCTAACGCTGAGGTGGCATTTTTCCCTGCAATTTGAATCTAAGGCTCCATTATATCCCAATCTCCAAAGCCACGGAAAGTTAGCTGGTCTCCTCCTCCTTTCCAGTATTGAAACCTGGCTCTCATGTCCCTTTTGTTGGGAATCACCCTGGACTAAGTCTAGATGTAGTCAGATAGATGATAGAGTTAGATTGAGGGAATCCTTTCTCTGTTTCCAGAGCATGCCTAGACAGGCTGTACTGTGTTTCACTCTATCCTGTTTACGTCACATCCCTTACTTTGAAGTTAGTAGAAATGTGAATCTCCAGGGACACTAACTTCTCATTGGTCAGAATGTCTTTTATGGCCCCAATAAACTGGATCATGCGGTTGGAACCATTTTGGTTCACTCTCTTCTCCCTTTGTTCTTCTAGCTAACAACACATCCTACCATCTCTCCTGGCAAGATGTGACTATTTAGATGTTTGTTATTTTTCCTTTCTTATTTTCCTTAGAAACCAGTCTAGAGTAGACTAGACAGCTCCCAAGCCTTCCTATCCACAATGGAGTTCTTTTTACTTGAATAAATGCTTTTGGAACTTTTATTGAGACTCTGCACTCCATTGCAATCCTAAATGGTCAAAGGCTTCTCTTTGCTCGCCCTGTGTAAGTAACTGTTGCATTTGAAAGCTTTTGCTTTGCTACTCTGCTGCATTTTGGTGGAATCTCCCCCAGAGAGGGTTAAATTGAGTCTGGGATTACCACAACACCTTTCTCTTGGCCTCCTTTACTGCAAGCAAAACACCTGCAGTTCCCTCGGTCGCTCCTCAAAGACGCTCCACCTGTGACCCCCCGAGTGGTCACTTCACTTCTTTCCATTGGACGGAAGTACTCTTTGGGTTCGGCTGGTCAACCCATTCCCAATCCACTGCACAGGAGCTTTGTCCAGCACACATTCTACTAGCATCTTTGGGATAATGTCATACAGAACACAGTCAAAGCCTTCCCTGAAATCGAGACATGCTCCATCCACAGCATTCCCTGCATCTACTAAGCTTGTTGCTCTATCAAAAAGTAAGAGAGAAGGCTTGTCTGGCATGAGTTGTTTCTGAGAAACCCAGTCTGACTTTTTGTGAGGTTGGCATTCCCGTCTTAAGTGCTTACAGGTCTCGTCTGTAATGATCTGCTCCAGATTCTTTCCTGGTATTGATTCTCTTCTGAGTGTGCAGAGCATTTGCCCCACTGATGTTCTGGAGATGCTCTTGCCCATTCCTGGCCATGGATTTCATCCCAGGTTGCACAAAAGCTTCTGAGATAGAAGGCCCCTCGTTTCGTCCACTTCTCTCCTGCCACAAACGGACCATGCTTTGTGTGTGTTAACTGGCTCTGATTGTTTTCTGTCTGGAAGTCCCCTGTTTTTTTTAGTATTGTTCTTTATTTACTGTCCTAGTTTAGCTCTAGTTTCCAACAGACCTCACAACCTCTGAGGATGCCTACCATAGATGTGGGCGAAACATCAGGAGAGGATGCTTTTGGAACTTGGCCATACATAGCAACCCATTTTAATTGAGTCCGTTCAATGCTATAAAATCACAGGGGCGGTAGTTTGACAAAGTCTTGAGCCTTCTCTGCCAAATAATGCAGGTGCTTCCCCAAACTACAAATCCCAGGATGACATAGCAATGAGCCATGGCAATTAAATTGAGAGATAATGTCCTTCAAATAGCATCTTTTCCCTTTTCCTGTGTGAGGCTAATCTAATGTTCACCAGAAAAGGTGAACATCAGATTTGAGTAAATAAAGTACTGTTATACTCAAGTATAAGCCGAGTTTTTCAGCCCTTTTTTAGGACTGAAAAAGCTCCCCTTGGCTTATACTTGGGTGAGGGGCCTGGTCACCTTATACTCAAGTATATACGGTACATTTATTATTTTTTTCTATTATTATTGGTGTTATTACATTTATTATTTTACTCTATTACTATTGTTACTATTACATTTATTTTACTCTATTTTTATTATTAATAATACATTTATTATTTCACTCCAATATTATTGTTATTACATTTATTATTATTAAAAGGATACATAAGGGCATTTACATTGAAGAAGGTGAGAATAATGATTTAACTAGAGTTGGACAGTCTTGTCTTAAATTAGAGTTTTATGTAAATACAGTAGAGTCTCACTTATCCAAGCCTCGCTTATCCAAGCCTCTGGATAATCCAAGCCATTTTTGTAGTCAATGTTTTCAATACATCGTGATATTTTGGTGCTAAATTTGTAAATACAGT
This sequence comes from Anolis carolinensis, assembly GCF_035594765.1. Classification (NCBI taxonomy): domain Eukaryota; kingdom Metazoa; phylum Chordata; class Lepidosauria; order Squamata; family Anolidae; genus Anolis; species Anolis carolinensis. The sequence goes on along the minus strand of NC_085844.1, from coordinate 256,868,462 downwards.
AATTACAACATAACATTACTGCGTATTGAACTACTTTTTCTGTCAAATTTGTTGTATAACATGAAGTTTTGGTGCTTAATTTGTTCAATCATAACCTAATTTGATGTTTAATAGGCTTTTCCTTAATCCCTCCTTATTATCTAATATATTTGCTTATCCAAGCTTCTGCCGGCTCGTTTAGCTTGGATAAGTGAGACTCTACTGTATTCAAAAACATTTAACCTACCGATGCCTTGATTAATGTAATTTTATTGGTATCTGTTTTTATTTCTGAAATGTATTTTATTTCTGAATTTATTTCTCGGCTTATACTTGAGTCAATGTTCTCCCAGTTTTCTTGTGTTGAAATTAGGTGCCTCAGCTTATATTCGGGTCGGCTTATACTCAAGTATATACGGTATATATGAGCTTAGAGTAGGAAACAGGAGAGAAAACACACAGGATGATGCTCTGGCAAGGCTTATCAATGAAAGTAAAAACTTCATTTTGTTGCAGCACGTTATACCTCTTGGATAAAAGAGCAGGGAGAAGAAAGTTCCCTAACGTTGGGAGAAGAGTCTCTAAAGCTTTTTCTCATGTCTCTTTGAGTCTGAGAGAGGCTTCGTGGAGCTCCCATCTCCTACAAAGGGGCCATCAAGGCACACTAAAGACCTGTGTGAAGAAGAAGAAGAAGAAGGGCCGAGCTGCCTCTTCATGCAGGCAGGAGGCAAAACACCGTGAGAGAACTGCCTAGATCTAGGGAAGAGAGGTGGAAACAAGGCAGCCGGGAACAGGGTTCCTTCTGGATGGTTGTGTGTTTCCTGGGCTGTGTGGCCATGTTCCAGAAGCATTCTCTCCTGATGTTTCGCCCACATCTATGGCAGGCATCCTCAGCGGGTGTGAGGTATGCGAAGAAACTAAGCAAGGAAGGTTTATATCTCTGTGAAAGGTCCTGGGTGGGGAAAGAAATCTTGTCTGCTGGAGCCCAGTGTGAATGTTGTAATTTTTTTTCCGTGTCTGGAGCAACCAGAGTTGCTTCTGGAGTGAGACAATTGGCTGTCTGCAAGGACGTTGCCCAGGGGACGCCCGGTGTTTTTTTGATGTTTTTACCATCCTTGTGGGAGGCTTCTCTCATGTCGCCGCATGGAGCTGGAGCTGATAGAGGGAGCTCATCCGCGCTCTCCCTGGGTGGGATTTGAACCTGGCAGCCTTCAGGTCAGCAACCCAACCTTCCAGTCACGAGGCTTTTATCCCCTAGGCCAGAGGAGGCTCCATGTTGTAATTAATCACCTTGATTAGCATGAAATAGTCTTCCAAGCTTCACATCCTGGCCTGGGGGAAACTTTTGTTCAGAGGCGTTAGCTGCCCCTGAATGACTCATGTCTGGAATTTTTCTGTTTTCAGAGTATTGTTCCTTATTTACTGTTCTGATTTTGGATACTGTTTTTTTAATACTGTTTTTTTTTTAATACTTTAATACTGGGTTCCCTCTGTTTCATGATACAGGTGTTGAAGCTTGTATATGTGGTGAGCAACAGCCCCCTCCCCTCAAAGGTAGATCTGAGAGGGAGATTGGGTGGGGGTCTTTTGGACGAGATACATGGTCAATGGGATTAGCGGGTGTTGAAGTGTGTGCCCCTCTCCACCTGGGATACCCATGCATCCCCCTCTTTCTGTGAGCTTCCCTCCTGAGAGACTTATGGGTCCGGGCCCACATTGCCCAGGGGGCTCCTCTCTAAGGGGGGTGGTCTCACTGGCTGTCCGTCTGGCCTTGTTGGCGCTGGCAGAGCGCAGCCGATGCCCCTCTGCCTGGTTGCCTTGGAGGAATTACCTGAAATGAACTGATTAATCTCTTTAAATAACTGCGAACCCCCTCCTCCCCCCCCTCTTTCCCAGTTAATCTGCTCTAAATGGCTGGAGAGCTATTCTGGGCCCCAATCGATACCTGGCCGCCCGCTTTTCATATGTAATTCACAGTAATTGCAGAAAGCGTTTCAAGGGAGAATGACATTGTTGAGGAGGCAGCCGCCTCGGGGAGAAAGATCGGGATCAATCAGCCGCCGGCTCCTGAGGCCTGTCAAGCGCTGTGGAGGAATTGGGGGACAGGCAGGCAGATGGACAGACAGACAGACAGACAGACAGAAAGAGGGCCCCTCTGGACAACTGAGGGCTGGGCCTGGAGCTGGGAAGGGGCCAAAGTCCATCACCGCTTGCTTGGTCAGTCTTCCTGCTGCTGCCCAGGCCAGAGTCCGGCAGACCTTGGAAGGAGGTCAGCATCTTTTCAGCCACAGCGGAGCCGAAAGGTTGGCCTGACTCTCCACAGCACTTTGCCTTGCTCTGGGTTCCTTAAAAGGGGGGAAGAGAGCCTGCTTCAGAAAGGTTTGAACCCCTCCTGTACTTACTTATTTAGGCAATCCCTCCTTGTCCGAGTATGGGCCGGGCTGTGGCACAGCTGGCTAGTAACCAGCTGCAATAAATCACTACTGACTGAGAGGGCATGAGTTCGAAGCCCGGGTCGGGTTGAGCCCCTGACCATTAAATAGCCCGGCTTGCTGTTGACCTATGCAGCCCCAAAAGACAGTTGCATCTGTGAATTAGGGAAATTTAGATACGCTTTATGCGGGAGGCTAATTTAACAAATTTACAACATCATAAAACTGTCAGCAAAACACGAGGAAAGGAATGAGGAAGTGCAGCTACTAGTGGACAGTGAAGCAACAGCTCCCCCTGTGGCCGGAATCGTGAAGCTGAAAAAAATGTTAAATGCCTCTGTGTCTGTCTATATATGTTGTTTGTCTGTTGGCATTGAATGTTTGCCATATATGTGTTCATTGTAATCCGCCCTGAGTCCCCTTCGGGGTGAGAAAGAAGGGCGGAATATAAATACTGTAAATAAATGAATAAATAAATAAATGATGGCCTTCCAAGTGCAGTGTTCTGGCGGTGTGTCCGTAGGTGACTGTGGAGCCCTATTCTTGACCCATATGTTCTTCCACAATGACGACATCGGTTTCTAGACAGAAGGCAGGTCCTGGTTAGAGTTGGCTTAAGGCACCTTCTTCTCTTGGCACGCTTCTCCCTTTCGCCCTCCATTCGTGCCTCTTCAAATGCCACAGCACTGCTAGTCACAGCTGACCTCCAGTTAGAACGCTCAAGGGCCAGGGCTTCCCAGTTCTCAATGTCTTTGCCATAGTTTTTAAGGTTGGCTTTAAGCCCATCTTTAAATCTCTTTTCCTGCCCACCAACATTCCATTTCCTATTCTTGAGTTGAGAGTAGAGTAAATGTTTTGAAAAACAATGGTGATCTTTGGGTATTTGGACAATGTGGCCAGTCCAGCGGAGTTGATGCCGTAGGAGCCTTGCTTCAATGCTGGTGGTCTTTGCTTCTTCCAGCATGCTGACGTTTGTCCGCCTGTCTTCCCAAGAGATTTGCAGGATTTTCCTGAGGCAACGCTGATGGAAACGCTCCAGGAGTTTGGAGTGACGTCTGTACACAGTCCACGTTTCGCAGGCGTAGAGCAAGGTTGGGAGGGGAATGGCTTTGTAAACAAGCACCTTGGTCTCTCTACGGATGTCCCGGTCATCAAACACTCTCTGCTTCATACGGAAAAATGCTGCGCTCGCAGAGCTCAGACGGTGTTGTATTTCAGTGTCGATGTTGACTTTTGTGGAGAGGTGGCTGCCAAGGGAGCGGAAATGGTCAACATTTTCTAATGTGACACCATTAAGCTGTATTCCTGGCTTTGCAGAGGGATTGGCTGGTGCCTGTTGGAAGAGCACTTTGGTCTGAGAATGTTCAGTGAGAGGCTGAGCTTCTCCTATGCTTTTGCAAAGGCATTTAGAGTGGCTTGTAGGTCTTCTTCTGAATGCGCACAGACTACGTTATCATCAGCATATTGGAGTTCTATAGCAGATGTTGTGGTGACCTTGGTTTTGGTTTTCTGTCTGCTGAGGGTAAATAGCTTGTCATCTGTCCGATAGATTATTTCCACTCTTGTATTGGCCAGAGTGTCATTCAAAACACCTGCCGAGTCCTGGCCCTCAAAAGGCTGAACCTTCATTGGTGGTTTTTAAACAGGAAAGGAGATTCCACCTGAACATCAGGAAGAACTTCCTCACTGTGAGAAGGGCTGTTCGGCAGTGGAACTCTCTGCCCCAGACTGTGGTGGAGGCTCCTTCTTTGGAGGCTTTGAAGCAGAGGCTGGATGGCCATCTGTCGGGGGTGCTTTGAATGCAATTTCCTGCTTCTTAGCGGGGGGTTGGACTGGATGGCCCATGAGGTCTCTTCCAACTCTACTATTCTATGATTCTATGATTCTATGAGAAGCTGGGTGCCCATGTCTTAGGAATGCTACAGCCACAGTTTCTTTCATGGCAAAAAGGAGATTGAGCTGATGGTCCTTGGAGGTCCCATCCAACCCTGGGATTCTCTGCATGGAGCCAGATAGAAAAGGCAGGGCAAACATGTAAGAAGCTGAAGAAGGGGCGCTTCCTGGGAAGGGGGCTTGGATTGCTGCCCACTGTTCCCTTTGGAGGCTGCAGGTACAGATCCCAGTTGCCATTCCAATGTGGATGAAGAGCCCAACAGCCCATGGTGGGTCTCACAAATTCCCAGCCATCACCGAAGTCAATGCAAAGTTGGTGGCAAAGTGGCCAGGCCATTGGGTGAGCTGAGGCCCTTTAGTGACATGATTCTCCTTTTGCCGTGCAGACCCTTTGACACTCCGCCCAGTGCGGTCCATGCGTCCAGCAACCCCTTACTCTGTCCTGGCAGCTCCCAGGGTGGCCTGTTGAAAAGCCCTTCATGCTTCTTCATGCCACTCTGGAGGAAAGACACTATATCAACTAAACCAGGCATGGTTGCACAGCAAAAGAGTACTGGGCCCATAACCCTCCTCAGGCCCCTTCCTTTCCCCCCTCAGCCGCTTAAGCGGCTGAGGGGGGAAAGGAAAGGGCCTGAAGCTGTTAGGAATGCTGGGAGTTGAAGTCCAAAACACCTGGAGGGCCCAAGTTGGCCCATGCCTGAGCTAAACCCTTAGGTCAGAGGTTCTCAACCTGGGTTCCCCAGATGTTTTTGGCCTTCAGCTCCCAGAAAACCTAACAGCTGGTAAACTGGCTTGGATTTTTGGGAGTTGTAGGCCAAAAACATCTGGGGACCCCAGGTTGAGCACTATGGCCTTAGGTAGAACTTCTTGGAGGGACACTAAGATGTCAGCAGGTGGAGGTCAGGGTGCGTGTTGAGTGGGTTTCTTCAAGCTCCATCAATCATCTTCTCCAGCACCCTGATGAATTGGTTGCAATCGTCTGCCACACCAATTCCTCTTCAGTGTTAGACTCTGAGACATCTCTAGTCTAAAGTCCAAACATTTATTTCAATATCTACAAACATATTTACAAAGCATAGCAAAAGCCATCGCTCTGAGCTGGCATTCTTCTATTGCCTCTTACCTCGGCAAGCACCAGCTCAACAGACACAGAGATAAGAAAGCACATTCCTTAGTCCGAAGGAAGTTCCGACATCCAAAGGCCGGAAATCATGCCTGATAGGTCAACAGCAGGCTGTCAGTCAAAACTAGCCTGCTGTTAACTGTTTCATTACTGAAACACACACTCTTGCAAAACAGCAGAAAACACTTGATTTACATTTCATATACATACAACCATAATCCAACATAAGATCCCCTTTGGATAGATACCCAAAGCTGCAGTTAACAGGGAAGGACGTCAGTCTGAAAGAATACTATGGACCTAGAAAAGGCTTAAGAGAGGATCAGGATCTGGATGCGTGAATTCACAAATTCTACAGGAATGGGGCTTGTGCTATAAAAGCCTGTTTACAGGAGACTACCTGAGAGGGCCATAGGCTCTTCCTTTGAGGAACTTTTTCAGGCAGAGGTTGGGTGGCCACCTCTCAGAGTGTAAGGCAATTTATCTCAAAAAGAGTTCCGGCACAGGAGGCAATCAGACAGAAAATCTAGTCTCGTGAGAATCCAAAAGCAGAGTTTATTTTCATCATAGCTATGAGAAGGCAAAACAGCCATACACACACCAAAGGTCTGTACTTGCAAATGGCTGCTGCGAAGCGTCGCGCAGTAAACAAAGAATATATATCTTGGCTTATCTAAACTTGACCAATTACTGAGGATCTTCCTCACCTAGAATCATGGAATCATAGAATAGTAGAGTTGGAAGAGACCTCATGGGCCATCCAGTCCAACCCCCTGCAAGAAGCAGGAAAATCTCATTCAAAGCACCCCCGACAGATGGCCATCCAGCCTCTGCTTAAAAGCCCCCAAAGAAGGAGCCTCCACCACAGTCCGGGGCAGAGAGTTCCACTGCTGAACAGCTCTCACAGTCAGGAAGTTCTTCCTGATGTTCACCTCCACACCTCTTTGGCACAAGTGGTGTCTGTTACCTCACTTGTGGATTTCAAGCTGGCATTTGGCCTTGGAACCTTCTAGAGAACGGTACCAGCTCAAAGAGAAAGGGAGGGACACAGGTCTTTTGTTACTTTGGATCATACAAAGAGCTTACATTGTCTATATAAAGCTAATATGACATATGCAGCGGCAAAGCTATATATGCAAAAGTCTACTATTTTCTGGCTTATGGTCCCTTCAAGAGTAGCTTGGCTTGGACATCCAGGGTTGGACTAGATGGCCTCTGAGACCCCTTTGGACTCTTAGGATGCCAGGAGCCTCCTCCATGGAGACCACCTCCATTCTGGGCAGCCACCCAGGGCTTCTGGCTCTTTGGCTCCCCGTCTCCCGGCCAAGGCTTCAGTGCCAGGCAGAGCCAATGGAAAGGGAAAGTGGGTGCATCCTTGGGGAGGGGGCTTGCTGGGGATCGAAAGGTGAGGGCCTGGGTTTGAGGCCATTTGTCCAGCCTAAGAGGGCAAATGGACAGCCGTCCCCTTCCCCCGGGCTCCCAGGCGGAGAGGCTGCTCGAGAGAAAGGGGAATCCTCTGCAAAGACATGGGCCCCCTCCCCCTCCGCCATTGTTCAGCCAGACTGTAATTTTCCAGGATGTCATTCTAATTCCGGTGGGGAAGTTTATTACTTGTGATCTCCCCATAAAGAACCGCCATGACTTATGGCAGGGATGTCACTGACTTGCCTCTCAATCCATCACGCTCTGGCTGCCAGCCGACTTTCCAGAGGGTCGGAGGGGGGGGGGGCAGAGGGGGCTTTTTTGGGGGGGGGGGAGGCAGGGGGAAGAGGAGAAAAGAGAGAGATTGGGATGGCAGCGGCGGGGTGGGGAGGCTGCAATCTGCCAAGCTTTGGCCGCGTTTCCTCCTGCCTGCCTGCCTGGGATCGGAGCTGCGCAGCCACGGACTCTGCACATTGGTTCTCATCCTTCTGGGCCATCTTGGTGGCATCGGGAGCTGGGATGTCCCTGGACTGCAGTTCCTATCATCCCTTGCAAACATAGTGGAGGAATGCAAGCTGTGGTCCGACAACATACAGAGTTGCCACACATTCTGTCCTCTGCTTGGCACCATCCAGTTTGGCCAGGGGTCATCCAGACTGGATGCCCTCTATGGCAGCCCCTTGAGACAAAATCAGCCATCAAATTGGGATGCTGCTGCCATTCTCCGTGTGGGAGAGTGCAAGGACCCATCCCTCTGTGATGCCATTATCCTCCTCTGGATGCTGCCTAGAATCACATTGGCCTCTTTAGCTGCTGCATCACAGTGTTGACTCACATCCAGCTGGTGGCCTACCAAAAGGTCCCTTCTTAAACGAATCTATTGCACTTTATCTATTTAAAATTTGTAACTCATAATGTGCACTTTGCTTATCCGCTATTGCAACCTCATTGTTTTTAATTCGATGTTTTAATACTGTGTTGTGTTTTTTCGGCTGCTGTGTATATATTATTATTGGTTTTTATTATTGTTCTTTGATGTTTCATATTTTACTTTATCATTGTTTTGTATCTGATTTTGCTGTGAGCCGCCCCGAGTCCCCTTCGGGGGAGATGGAGGCGGGATATAAATAAACTTATTATTATTATTATTATTATTATTATTATTATTATTATTATTATTATTATTCACTGTGTTGTTGTGAGTTTTCTGGGCTGTCTAGCCATGTTCCAGAAGCATTCTCTCCTGATGTTTTGCCCACATCTATGGCTAACAGCATCCTCAGAAGTTGCGAGGTCTGTTGGAGACTAGTCAAGTGGGGTTTATATATCTGTGGAAGGATGTCCAGGGTGGGAGAAAGAAAACTCTTGTCCGCCTGAGGCAAGTATGAATGGTGCGGGGTTGTTGTATTTTTTCTGGGTTGTCTGGCCATGTTCCAGAAGTATTCTCTCCTGATGTTTTGCCCACATCTATGGCAGGCATCCTCAGAGGGTGTGAGGGATTCTTAACTAGGAGCAGTTTGTAAGTCAGATGTTTGTAACTCAGGGACGGCCTGCACATTGTATTCTCCCTGTTGAGGTTAATTTTGTTAGTTTTGGATTTTTTTTTTATCGTGTCAGAAGCGAACATACAGCAAATCGCTTCTGGTGTGAGAGAATTGGCCGTTTGCAAGGACATTGCCCAGGGAAAGCCCAGATGGGGTTGTTGTATGTCTTTCGGGCTGTGTGGCCATGTTCCAGAAGCATTCTCTCCTGATGTTTCGCCCACATGTATGGCAGGCATCCTCAGAGGTTGTGAGGTATGGATAAACTAAGTAAGGAAAGCCCAGATGTTTTGATGTTTTATATAATAATAATAATAATAATAATAATAATAATAATAATAATAATAATAATAACAACTTTTTTTATACCCCGCCTCTATCTCCCCAAAGGGGACTCAGGGCGGCTTACATGGGGCCAAGCCCGAATAAAAACAATAGCAATATAAAACACAACAATAGACAAAAAAAATGCACAATTATAAAAATTTAAACATTAGCCAGTAAAAACAAATGACAAGAGCTAATAAAAACATGGATTAAAATGGAGAGGTTGTAAAAGTAGACGGGGTAAGGTGTTTTACCATCCTGTGGGAGGCACGGGGAGCTAGAGCTAACAGATGGGAGCTCACCCCGCTCCCCGGATTTGAACCGCCGACCTTTTGGTCAGCAGTTCTGGGGCTCAGGCAATAAGGATGAAAGGCACCGGCTGTATCAGGACCACATGGGCCTCAGGTGGGGAGAAGGAGGTGCATGTGCCCCCCGGGGAGACCCCACCCGTGTCCCTTTTGTGTGGGATGGAGAAGGCCCTTCTCCCTGTAGCCACCCAGGAAAGTCGACCAAACATTAATGCCGCCACTTACACCTCATTTGCATCTTTGTTTAATAAAAAATTATGGCCGTTCAAGGGCTGATAATTAATAGCCCGGCGCACTTTTCCCGCTGGCTCAGCACAAGGCCCCCTCCGCCGCCTCCCGCCATAAATACGTGCGCGTGAAGTGCATCCTGTTGCAGCCGAGGAAGAGGCGCCCGCTGCCTGCCTCACACCGATGTATTTATGCCCAGGCCGCCGGCCACCCAGCGCGGGATTTACGGGATTTACGGCCACAGAAAGGCCTCCCTCCGCGGCTTATGGCGGCCGCATGATGGACGGGGCCCCGGGGCCTCCGAGGGACGTGAGATGGGTGGCAAGGAGCCCCAGCCGATGTCGGTCCGGTCAGCCAACGGCAGGGAACACCACAGCCACACCGACCAGTCATAGTGGCCTCAGGCCCTTGGAATCACAAATCCAGCATTGGAAATGAGAGGAGGTCACCATCCAAGCCCTCCCGACAGATGGCCACCCAGTTCCTGTTGAGAAACCTCCGGAGAAGAAGATTCCAATGGACTTCCATATTGCCATATCATCCATTGCTGAACAGCTCTGTCAGAATATTGTTGTCAAAAGCTTTCATGAGTTGCTGTGAGCTTTTCGGGCTGTATGGCCACGTTCCAGCAGCATTCTCTCCTGATGTTTCGCTTGCATCTGTGTTTAATGGTATCTTCAGAGGTTCTGTTGGCAATGAAGCAAGTGGAGTGTATATATATATATATATACAGTAGAGTCTCACTTATCCAAGCTAAACGGGCTGGCAGAACCTTGGATAAGTGGATATCTTGGATAATAATGGAGGGACTAAGGAAAAGCCTATTAAACATCAAATTAGGTTATGATTTTACAAATTAAGCACCAAAACGTCATGTTATACAACAAATTTGACAGAAAAAGTAGTTCAATACACAGTAATGTTGTGTTGTAATTGTAACGGCGCTCCATGCAGTCATGCCAGTGGCCACATGACCTTGGAGGTGTCTACGGACAACGCCGGCTCTTCGGCTTAGAAATGGAGATGAGCACCAACCCTCAGAGTCGGTCACAACTGGACTTAGCATCAGGGGAAAACCTTTACCTTTATCTTACCTACAAATTTAGCACCAAAATATCATGATATATTGAAAACATGGACTACAAAAATGGCTTGGATAATCCAGAAACTTGGATAAGCGAGGCTTGGATAAGTGAGACTCTACTGTATATATATGTGTGTGCGTGTGTGTGTGTGTGTGTGTGTGTGTATATCTATATCTGTGGAATAATGTCCAGGGTGGGAGGAAGAACCCTTTTCTGTTTGAAGCAAGTGTGAATGTAATCACTCAGAAACAGAGGAACTCCAGATAGCAAAGAACCAAGGGCCAGTTAACATCTCCCAAACAGAGGATGTCTCCAGGAAACAGAGGCCAGGCTACCTCTATGCTGATACCCTCACTGATTGACTTGGCATCCTCATGGCTACTCAGTGCTAATCCTCAAGCTTGCCAATTGCAACATTTACACTTGCTTCAAACAGACAAGGGTTCTTTCTCCCACCCTGAACATTATTCTACAGGTGTGTATGTGTATATGTGTATGTATATATATACACACACATACTCTCTCTCTCACACACACTCTACTTGCTTCACTGTCAACAGAACTTCTGAAGATGCCATTAGTCACAGATGCAGGCAAAACTGCAGCACCAGACCTGTCTGGTGGACTAGAGAACACCCAACAAAATCCACAGGAAAAAGGGGAACAAGTGCTCAGTGGACAGCCTTTAAAGCCCGATGTCTTCCGGCCTATACAGTGAACCCTTGGCTTGGTTTGCAGAGCTTTGTGCATTTGGATGGCCCTTCTCTGGATCCTTTTAGCTTGCATTGTGGACACTGGGGCGGTTCAACCGCGAGGCAAACTAGGCAGTTCCCTGTGGCGCCATCATGTAGGGGGCGCCATTGAGGCAACTCCTGCCTCCGCCGCCATGCCTGCCTCCGCAAGGAAGGAGGTCGCCACTTTGGGGAGCAGAGAAACACTGCTTCCTTCTTGTCCCTTCCTTGAGGCCAGGTCTCCGGCCCAGAAGCATTCTCTCCTGACGTTTCACCCACATCTATGGCAGGCATCTTCAGAGGTTCTGAGGTCAGTTGGAAGCTAGGTAAGTGGGGTTTATATATCTGTGGAAAGTCCAGGGTGGTAGAAAGAGCTCTTGTCTGTTTGAGGCTAGTGTGAATGTTGCAATTGGCCAGCTTGATTAGCATTTAATGGTCTTGCAGATTTAAAGCCTGGTTGCTTCCTCCCTGGGGGCATCCTTGGTTGGGAGGTGTTACCTGGCCCTGATTGTTTCCTGTCTGGATTTCCCCTGTTTTCAGAGTGTTGTTCTTTATTTAGGCTTTTTCTTAATCCCTCCTTATTATCCAACATTTTTGCTTATCCAACGCTTTTATTTTTCAGTGATTGGTTTTGGGGTGTGTGTGTGTGCTAAAATTCTGTTCGCCTACACTTGAAAATTACCTTGGGCTGGCCCTGATTGTGGACACATCTTATTCCTCATGAGATGGGATTCCACTCGGGCCCCTTTTATTCTTTTACGGACCCCCTCCTCTCGTTTGCCTCCTGAGAAGCCAAGGCAGGGAAGGTGGGGGTAGAAGGGAGGGAGGAAGGGGGGCACCCATCTCTTTCTCTTCCTCCCAAGTGAAGGGCTGTCAGGCCGAGGTTTTGGGACCGAGCTGATGAGGAGGAGGAGGCCTGTCCGCCCGCCTGGCTGCCTTGGATGGCTTCGGTGAGGCAAATGAGAGCAGACAAGGACAGCTTGTTGCCTGCAGGAGAGCATTTCTCCCAACATGCCTGCACCCCCCCCTTCTCCTCCCTGCCTTCCCGCCTGGCCCCTTCTTGCTTCTCATAAAGGAGATGAGGGAAGCAGAAAGGCTGCCTCCCAAAGGGAAAGTGGGACCCCCAAACTGACCCCTCCGCCCGCCCACCTCCCCAAACAAGTGAACAAGGCTTCTGGGTCCATCACTGCTTCCTCCATGTGCACATACCCACACTCAAAGATGGATCTTCTGACTCCCTAGAAGTGCTAAATGCTCTGGGATGAGGCGCTGCACAGCTGGAACAGCTGGACTCACTGCACTCAGCATGGCTTCCGGAGCCAGGAAGGAGCCGCCTGCCTCCGCCTTCCCCTTTCGCCCGGCTGCTCTCTTGTCCTGCTCAAGGGCAACCAGCCAGCAGACCGGCTCCTGCTGGGAGAAGGCCTGGGCGTCTCTCTTTCTTGCCCTTGGCACCTCGAGGCCTTTGGGGCAGAGACAGGGCTGGAGGAGTCTGGGCACTCCTGGCATCGCAGTTGCGCCCTGAATTGCGTCACAGAAGCATAGCATGCAGGAGACGGAAGAGGCCACAAAAGGCATACGGTGTTAGGGATTCCTCGTCTTCAGAAGAGAAAGGGGAGCAGGAAAGTGTTCATGAATCTGAGGGGGAGTTGGAATCTGAGGAGGAGATTTTGCAAGTACCCACATTTCAGGAGAGGCGAAAGGAAACAGAGCAGAGACGTCGTTTAGCTAGAATAGCTGCCAGAAATGCAGCTGAGTAATTGGGAACTGCCTAGCAGCTGTGAAGGGACTCAGGGTTATAAAGCAGAAGCAGGTGCAGCCAGCTCTTGCTGGTAACAAACTGACTTTTTGCTCCCCTTGTGCCTGCTTCAAGTCTGCATCTGAGAAACTGCTCCTAAGGATTTATTGCTGTTTCTTTGTCTGAAGTAAGACTGCTATTTGATTTGGGAATTTAACAGAGACTAAGAACTGTGTTTACCCTAAGACTTCCTTGCTTCCTTTTGCATTATTCCACTGAGTGTGCTGTACTTTATGTTTTGCTGAAGTAAAGCAGTCTTCATTTACTTACCACAGTGTTTTAAGGCTGGTCATGGAAGACAGAACAGGACATCTGGTCCTGTCCCATGCAGGCAGGCACAATCAAAGCACCCCCATCAGATGGCTGTCCAGCTTCCGCCATTGGAAGGAAAGGAGTCTCCTGGCATTTGGGCTGAAAACCAAAGTATGGTGTAGCGACAGATCCACCACCAGGTTGCAGGGAGCTTGAAGAAAGGTTGATCTTCCTGTGCAATCTGCTCCACTTTGCCCCAGAGCAAGGCCAACGGAGCCTGGGGCAGCGAAACAGTGGCCTGACAGGATGAAGGGGTCCAAAAGGCAACCATTGCTAAGATTGGGATCCCTCTTGCCCCTAAAAGTTTTGCTCCTGTTGCGGAAAGAAGGTTCTTGAAGCTTCTTCCATCAGAGTACGCTGTGTTCCCTTTCGTCCAAGAACAGGAGCCCCAACTCAATTTGTTCTGCCCTCTCCAGAGCTCCAGAATAATAGAGCTGGAAAAGACCACATGAACCATCTAGTCCAACCTCCTGCCATGCAGGAGAAGCACAATCAAAGCACCCCTGACAGACGCCCATCCAGGCTCTATTTAAAAGCCTCCAAGGAAGGAACTTCCATCAGACTCTCAGGCAGAGAGTTCCACTGCTCAACAGCTCCTATGATAAGGAAGTTCTCCCTAATGTTCAGGTGGAATCTCCTTTCCTGTAATTCGAACCCATGGCTCCATTGAGTCCTAGTCTCCAGAACAGCAGAAAACAATCCTGCTTCCTATTCCTTATGACACGCTTTCACATATGTAAACATGTCTCATCTCAACCTTCTCTTCTGCAGGCTAAACTGACCCAGCTCTTTAAGATGCTCCTCAGGAGGATTCATCGTCTCCAGACCTTTCATCATTTTAGTTGCCCATTTCCTCTGGACCTCTTCCAGGTTACACTCAATATATCTCTCAAATTAGACAGAGGCTCATTCCAGGTAAAGAGGTCTGACCAAAGCAGAATACAAAGGTGCCATGACTTCCCTTGGTCTGGACACTAGACTTCTTTGAATGCAGCCCAAAATCCCATTGGTCTTTTTAGCTGCTGCATCACAGCATGGACTCATGTTCAACTTGTTGTCTACAAAGACTCCAAGATCTTTCTCACATGGACTGTTGTGGAGCCAGGTGCCATCCATCCTGTATCTCCACCAAGGCAAGGGTGGAGAAGCCAAGGAATAAGTGGTTTTGGCCAATTGCTGTTGGATTGTGGAAGAGCCTGCTCAGGGCAGAGAGGGCCTTCTTCAGAAGGAGGCTCTGAGGAAGGAAGCCGAAGGACCACTGGCCAGGAAGGGAGACTGTGTTCTTGAATTTAGTCTGGTCCCCAGTGTTGTGACTCAGTTGGAACCTCAGAGTGACTCTGATGGGGATTATGGGATTCAGGTTCAAAATTACTCTGATGAGGATTATGGGATTCAGGTTCAGAGTGTCCCTGTTGTAGAAGATGAGGAACAGAGAGTTTTTTCCCACAGTGGGGAATGATGTTGATGATACTGAAACTAGCCAGGTGCAAACTGACTCAGAAAAGGAGGACAGTTCTCAGTCTGATAGCAAGCAGACTGACGCTAACGAGCAGGCTGACCTTGATGAAACTGAGCTGACCGTTTGGAATTCAGGGTTTGAAGGAGTGTGAGAATAGCAAACAAGAAGGAGGTCAGAGGCCAAATAAATGCTTTCATGCTTTGCAAAGGGTATTAAAACAGTGTGTTTGGAGGCAAACCTTTGTCAAAGCAACGTTTGTTCAACCAAGAAGCAAGCTTTCGTTTTCCTGGATTATCTTGCAGCCTTTGTGTGTTCATGTTCATGGGACTTTGTCATGCTCTAATGGGACTTTGTTTATTCCTTGTGATTTCTTGGATTATTCTCTAAGGCTTTGTTTTGTAACAATCTTTTGGAACTTTATTTATCTTCTATTTTCTAATCTATATATATAAAAGAGTGATGGCATCACGGCGACTCACAAAACAACAAAACTACAGGCCCCCCAACCTCGAAATTTGACAACACAACCCATCATCCACGCCTCTAGGTTGATACAACAAAAAGAAAAGAAAAACAAAGTCCTAATTAGAGAGGGAGGAATAATTGCTTTTATCCAATTGCTGCCAGTTACAAGGCTAAGCTCCTCCAACTTGATCTCCTAGCAACCCAATAAAAAATAATAAATAATAACACTAAAAAATTGATACAATAAAAATACTATAATAACAGAAAATAACTAAAAATAATACAAGAAAATAATAAAATATAATAAATAAAAATATAACTTACAATAAAATTAATTAAAAAATGCAAATAACGTCAAATAAAAATTACACAACAATTTTTAACCAATACCACCACCACTTTGCCACAGCAATGTGTGGCCGGGCACAGCTAGTAAACTACAAAAGACTTCAACCTGCGTGCAGCCTGGTGTATACAGCAAGGTGAAGCTAACCTGAGGTGCGACACACTGACAGAGAGAGAGGCGGTGGAGAAAGTGGCTTCCCCGTTTCTTGGGGTTGAAGCTGAAGACCTGAGATCTTCTCAATGGGCGGAGGCAGCAGACCAGCTCATGCTGGGAGAAGATCTCATGGAATCATAGAATTGGAAGGAACTCCCAAAAACGACCCAGTCCAACCTCATTCTGCCATGCACAATCCAAGCCCTGTTGACAGAGGGCCACCCAATGTCTGCTTAAAAGCTCAAGAGAAGAAGGCCCCACAGGACTCTCAAGCAACAAATATGGCATGTGGTGGAGTCTCTTTCTCTGCAGCATCTCTTGCTTGCCATTGGCACCTGCCTTTCTTTGGAGACTGGGGGGCAAAGGGGGTTACAACATGTGGGCCATGATCCTGCATGGAGATTGCACAGCCCAAATACCCACTGGTGGTGGATTCACTCATTCCCTTTGCTGGGCCACAGAGCCAAGGGGCTGAATGTGCAACTTGTTGTGGTAATCTCTGAGCGGTTAGACTCAATTTAACTCTCTCTGGGGGAGATTCCACCAAAATCAGCAGAGTAGCAGAAGCAAAGCTTTCAAATGCAACAGTTACTTACACAAACAAGAGAAGCCTTTGACCCTTTAGGATTGCAATGGACTGCAGAGTCTCAGTAAAAGTTCAAAAAGTATTTATTCAGGTAAAAAGAACTCCATTGTAGATAGAAAGGTTTGGGAGCTGTCTAGTCTACTCTAGACTGGTTTCTAAGGAAAAATAAGAAAGGAAAAATAACAAACATCTAAATAGTTACATCTTGCCAGGAGAGATGCCGAGATGCTTCTTGTTAGCGAGAAGAACAAAGGGAGAAGAGAGAACCAAAATGGTTCCAACCTCATGGTCCAGTTTATTGGGGCCATAAAACATTCTGACCAATGGGAAGTTAGTGTCCCTGGAGATTCACATTTCTACTAACTTCAAAGTAATGGATGTGACGTAAACAGGATAGAGTGAAACACAGTGAAGCCCATCTAGGCATGCTTTGGAAACAGGGAAAGGATTCCCTCAATCTAACTCTATCATCTATCTGACTACATCTAGACTTGAGTAGTCCAGGATGATTCCCAACACAACTGAACACACAACCAGTCACAGACCAGGAGTACATGGCATTGTGCAACATGCACCTGTGAACAGCATGTGTGTGCTTCCACGTGCAATGCACACTGGCATGGAGCAGGCTGGCTCTGGCACAACATTGCTTCCGCGACCTTGAACTGGGAGGCGCTCTTCCGCTCAGACAGAAAACGTCCAGCCGCTCCTGTGCTGACGGGATTGCGGTCATTAAAATGCCTAATAAAACACCATAAATTAGAAATGTAAAATTACACATTAGTTTAAGACAGCCATTAAAGCTCTTTAAAGGCAGCTGCTGGGTGTGTCGGACAAGCGGCTGGCGCTCTGGCCTTCAGGGCGATGTGTGTGTGTGTGTGTGTGTGTGTATGAGAGAGAGTGTTCAAAGTGTTGAGAAGCAAGGCTGGGGGGCTTCCGGGGGGCTCCTGTGACCTCTGAAGCCCCTTTAAAGCCTGGGATGGAGACCCCAGTGGGGAAGGTGCCTGAGGGAGAAGGAGAAGGGAGTCCACACCACTATCCTCATGGACAGGGGACCCCGAGGACCCTTTCTCTGCCCTTCAAGGGCCACAGCTCAGGAGGACGCCAGCAAGGGTGACCCACTTCTCGCAAGTAACACAAGGTCAAGGACTCCTTGCTCTGCAACCAGGGCCTCCCTATTCAAAGGCAGACCCAGATTCCTGGGAGGCAGCCTCTGAGGGTGTGTTTCGCCGGCTGTTAGGAATGGTGGGAGTTGAAGTCCAAAACACCTGGAGGGCTCAAGTTGAGCCATGCCTGAGTTAAAGCCTTGAGCCCAAGGATTGTGGCCCCTTGTGATGTTGGCAGATGGCTGTCGTGAGGAGAAGACACTGGTGATGTGAAGCAGGGGATCTTGGGCACCCTCCGCAGCTACCCAAAGGAGGCCAAGGGAGGAATCTAGATCAGTGCTCATCTTACAAGGCTGTGCTCTTGCCCTGAGATTCCTCCCTTTGATGGTAGCCCTGTTCACCTGAGGTCTCACTCCCCACTCAAAGCTCATTGACATGCCCTATATCCCAAGATCCGATCCCCAGGTTTTCTGCTTTAAACTGGATTATATGAGTCCGCATAAACAGAATACCTGGGATCAGATCCTGGGATATAGGGTAGAGGTGTGTGCGGTATTTTTTCCATTTGTTTCATTTGGGTATTTGTTTCATACCATCCATTCGGATGGCACGAAATGAAAGAGCCCACTTTTGGATGAAACCAAACATGGCAGGTGTGTTGCAGGTGAGGGGCGCAAGGGGTCTGTCACGAGTTATATGTTCGTCATATTTTTATGAACACGATAATAATAATAAAAAACTATGACTATTGTTAATTTGACATTGCAAACTTTCAATAATGTCTTATCCTGAAGTCCGGAGATTTTACAGATGATTTGGTGGTCTCCTCCAGATCATGATGTATTTGTGTATGTACCAACTTATTTGTTGCAAAAGTAGAAATCATTTGGAGAGCTCACAATACAGAGCATGCCCCTTCAAATCCTAATTCATCACAAGGAGGGGAAATAAAAGAAAAATCACATAATTTCATAGCAAGCTCTGGAACTGAAAATGAAATGGTTGCCTTCATTACAGCTGAAGTGGAATGTACTTGAAAACTAACCAACCTTTTTATATAGATACTCCACATTTGTTCCATGATAGAACTTAACAGTCGTATGCTTCTGGTCTTCCATCCAGGTGTTAACCAAATCCAGGCCTGACTTTACACAAACTTTGTCAGGTGGTGCTTTGATTGGCCTTTCCTGCATAATAATAATAATAATAAGTTTATTTATTGGGATTGGACTAGATGGCCCATGTGGTCTCTTCCAACTCTAAGATTCTATGTTTCCAGGAGGAACCAGGCCAGGGAGAGAGTCCTGCATCATGCGCCTGCGGCAGTGGCGCTCGCCCATCTCCTCCTCCTCTTCTTCCTCTTCTTCCTTCCCTTCCTTCCCGCTCAGGAGCCTTGCTGTCTCTGGGCCACTTCAGCCATCTTCTCCCCGCAGGAGGGATGGCAAGGATTCCTTGAGCTGATTAGTGCTGATTGCCAGCCTGCCCCCCACCAGCCAGCCACACAAGTGGGCCAGAGGTGGGGCAGATGTGGGGCCGGCCTGGCTTCTGCCTCCCTTTCTAGCAGTCTCCACTCAAGCTTCCCGTCCTTCCTTGGCAAAGACTCTCCTTCAGGTTCCTCCATGGAAGGCAAGGCATGGGAGTATATACTCAGTTCAAGGTTGCCCAGGCAGAGAGGTGCATGCACTTCGTCGGCTGTGCATGGAGGCACCCATGCTGCACATTGCACATTGCTGGTTGAACTATGATGTAATGTGCCGATGAGGCGTCCATTCCCGTCCACAACAGCTGCTTTGCACTTTCTTGGCTGTGCATGAAGGCACCCATTCTGCACATGGCTGCGCATTGCGCATGGCTGGTTGCGCTATGATGCAATGTGCGGACGAGGTGTCAATTACTGTCCACAACAGCTGCTTTGCACTTCATTGGCTGCACATGGAGGCACAAATTTTGCACATGGTTGCGCTATGGTGTGATGTGCCAACGAGGCATCCCCATCCACAACAGCTACTTTGCACTTTGTTGGCTGTGCATGGAGGTGCCCATTTTGCACATGGCTGCGCATTGCACATTGCTGGTTGCGCTATGATGCAATGTGCCAATGAGGCGTCCATTACTGTCCACAACAGCTGCCTTGCACTTCATTGGCTGCACATGGAGGCGCCCATTTTGCACATGAATGTGCATTGAGCATTGCTGGTTGCGCTATGGTGCGATGTGCCAACGAGGCGTCCATTCCCGTCCACAACAGCTGCTTTGCACTTTGTTGGCTGTGCATGAAGGCGCCCATTTTGCACATGGCTGCGCATTGCGCATAGCTGGTTGCGCTATGGTGCGATGTGCCAACGAGGCGTCCATTCCCGTCCACAACAGCTGCTTTGCACTTCATTGGCTGTACATGGAGGCGCCCATTTTGCACATGGCTGCGCATTGTGCATGGCTGGTTGCGCTGTGATGCAATGTGCCGACGAGGCATCCATTCCCATTCACAACAGCTACTTTGCACTTTGTTGTCTGTGCATGGAGGTGCCCATTCTGCATATGGCTGCGCATTGCGCATGCCTGGTTGTGCTATGATGTGATGTGCCGACGAGGCGTCCATTCCCATCCACAACAGCTGCTTCCCTCCCTTGGAATAAATCCACTCTCCATCCACTTGGTGTGGCCTCGTGGCCCTCGGACATCACCCCAAATGCATTGCAAGCCTTAAGACCGATGCGCCGCTGCAGAGCCCCTCCTGTCGTGGCACAAAACAGCCCACATTGAAAGGCAGGCTCGGCTCTTGCAGGAGGCGCAGAGTGGGCTCTGGAGACCAGAACGGGACCACGCCGGCCCCTTCCGCTCCGTTGGCAGGGAAAAACGCTTCCAAATTTAGCGCAGGGACCCCAAATGGGGCGGAAAGCGAGCGGCACGGGCCTCCCTTCCTGGCAAGGCATCGATTGGGGAAGAGGGAGGAGAAGTCCCTTCGGATCCTCCGTGGATGCAAACCCACCGAATGCTCATCGCTCAGATCAATATTCCAACAGAAAGGCAGTGATCCCGCGGTCCTCGCCCTCCGGTTTTGTTTTTAAAAGTGAGCATTCAAAGCAAAAACTAACCTTCCAAGTTGTATCTAGGCCAAGGACAACTTCGCTGTGAGACCCAGCTTGCATCAAAGGCTGCAAAACACAGGGAGGTTTGCAGGGTCAGGGCTAGGGTTCAAGCTGGTATGGGCCAACTTTGGCCCTCCTGGTGTTTTGGACTTCAATTCCCACCATTCCTAACAGCCTCAGGCCCTTTCCTTTTCCCCCTCGGCCGCTTAAGCGGCCGAGGGGGAAAAGGAAGGGGCCTGAGGCTGTTAGGAATGGTGGGAGTTGAAGTCCAAAAACACCTGGAAGGCTCAATTTGGCCCAAGCCTGGGCTAAAGCCTCAGGCCCAAGGATGGTGGCCTTTTATGATGTCACCAGACTGATGTCACGAGGAGAAGACCCTGGGGATCTTGGGGATCTTGGGCACCCTCTGCAGGGGATCTTGGGCACCCTCCGCAGCTACCCAAAGGAAGCCAAGGGAGGAATCTAGATCAGTGCTCATTTTACAAGGCTGCGCTCTTGCCATGAGATTCCTCCCCCTGATGGTATTTATTTATTTTTATTTACAGCATTTATATTCCGCCCTTCTCACCCCAAAGGGGACTCAGGGCGGATCACATTACACATATAGGCAAACATTCGATGCCTTTTAACATAGAACAAAGACAAACAAACATAGGCTCCGAGCCGGGCCTCGAACTCATGACCTCCTGGTCAGAGTGATTCATTGCAGTGATTGATTACAGCTGTTCTCCAGCCTGCGCCACAGTCCGAGGTCCTGTTCACCTGAGTTCTCACTCCCCACTCAAAGCTCATTGACAGGCCCTATATCCCAAGACCCGATTGTGATGACTCATGGGCCTTGTAGTCCTGTTCCTAGTACTATTGTGGCAGATGAAGATGAAAACATGGGGTTTTCGCCGGATGTTGATGTTTGCCCTCAAGAATTCAGTAAACCAGGCCTTGGGCAGTACTCCCCTCCGTTTCCCAGGAAGGAATTTTATTCTAAAGACAGGGGAGTCAGAGAAGCTAATCGGAGAAGTCTAAGAATCGCTGCCAAACAAATGGCTGATTAGGTCTGCTTCCCTTGGGAAATTCTAAGGAGTCTTGCATCTGGACAGAGTTGGGTTTTGCTTCTCGTTCTCTAGGGAAAGAGTTCTGTTGGCGGGAAAACGAGACCCAATATAGGTGTTTGGCGCGGGAGATTCTTTGCGGAGTCAATTGATCAGCTTCAGGAGAGAGATCGTGTGTGGACTTCGTAATCCCAGTTTCTTGCTTCCCGGATCAAGCTTCAAGCCTTGCCCTGCCTCGCGGTTTTACCACGGACCCTGCTTCATGCTTCATGTTTTGCCTTGTCTCCAGTCACGGACCTAGTCAAGAATCAAGTTTATTTCCAGCCTTGTTGTCAAGCTTCATTGGACTCTAAGACTCTGTTAATTCCCCACACTATTGCTTGGCAAAGTGTGTGTTTCGGTCAAGTGGATTAAAACTTTGAACTCTAATATCATTTATTGGACAATACATTTTTGGACTATATTTGACCTCATTTGAAAGGTCTGCTTCTGAACTATATCCCTCACTTGTTTTTATTGATTTTATATATTTCTTTAATAAAGATATTAGATAGAGACTGGCCTCTGTGTAAGGTTATTGGTGCCCAGCTGCCAGGGTTCTGACACCGATCCCCAGGTTTTCTGCTTTAAACTGGATTATATGAGTCCGCATAAACAGAATACCTGGGATCAGATCCTGGGATATAGGGTAGAGGTGTGTGTGGTATTTCTTCCATTTGTTTCATTTGGGTATTTGTTTCATACCATCCATTTGGATGGCACGAAATGAAAGAGCCCACTTTTGGATGAAACGAAATAAAAAGCTTGGCTGCTTGGATTCTATGTTTTATTCTTTCTTTCAAGGGACAGGGTCTGAAATTTTTGAAGAGTAGGGGGCAAGGTGGGTTTAGCTGGGGAGTGTGCGCGAGGCTTTGGGGTGGGGGAAAGAAGGGGTTCTTTGAAGTTTCTACTTGCTGTACAGTAATATTGTCCTGTTTTGTCTTTCAAGAACACTCTTAAAACACTGTGGTAAGTAAATGAAAACTGCTTTACTTCAGCAAAACATAAAGAACAGCACTCAGTGGAATAATGGAAAAGGAAGCAAGGAAGTCTTAGGGCAAACACAGTTCTTAAGTCTCTGATAAATTCCCAAATCAAATAGCAGTCTTACTTCAGACAAAGAAACAGCTATAAATCCTTAGGAGCAGTTTCCCAGATGCAGACTTGAAGCAGGCACAAGTGAAGTGAAGGCTTAGGCTTTAGAGTCATTTTGTTACCAGCAAGAGCTGGCTGCACCTGCTTCTGCTTTATAGCCCTGAGTCCCCTCACAGCTGCTAGGGTGGTTCCTAATTTCTGGCAGCTATTCTAGCTGAATGACGTCTCTGCTCTGTTTCCTTTTGCCTCTCCTGAAAGTGGGTACTTGCAAAATCTCTTCCTCAGATTCCAACTCACCCACTGATTCATGAATACTTTCCTGGTCCACTCTTCTGAAAAATAGGAATCCCTAACAAATATTTTTAAATCTTTAAGTATTTTATTTTTAATTCTTTGTTTAAACCCCCCTTTTCCCTCCCCCTGGGTAGTATTGGTTTTTTTTAAAAAAAATTAATATTTTTCAAAGGAAATAAATTTTTGGGCTTCTACCTTCTCCATTTAGAAAACTTTTTAAAAGTTGGAGGGCTAAAATGGGTCAATATGCCCTCTGTGTATGGCGATTTTCACTCCTCTAGCCCTAAAACTGAGGGGAGGGTGAGCCTTGAAAGCCTTTCTGTTGCCACCAATGGTCCAAAAGATTTTTTTTTTTGTTCTTGTGGATGCAGGACAAAACTCTCATTCGGATAGGCGCCCCGTTTTTGGAAGCAGCAAACAAAAACAAAACAAAACAGATAGCGATTCCATACAAATGCACAAGACTAATATAGGGCCTGTCGGGAAGGGCACGAAGAGTGAAGGAATTTGGAAGCAGTAGGGGAAAAATATGGATAAGAGGTGAACGAAAAGACTGGGAAGACCTAAAAGAGATGGGAGGAGGGGAAATTGTGCAGTAAAGATTTTTTTTCAGAAACGCAAGGATAGAATTGAGGGGGGTGGGGGGGGGTGGGAAAGCAGACAGGAAAGAGGGAAAAGGGTTTTGTGTGTGTGTGTGTGTGTGTGTGTGTGTGCATGCTTACCTCAATGACTCTGGTCGACTACGAAACCCATGGTACAGAGCAGTCAAGTGTGGCTCTCGCTCCGCTTCTGCAATTTGTGACCACCACACCTTCATTTTTCTACAGATTAAACTATTATATTTTAATGTCCTCATTTCTCTTTTCTGATTGGGAAATAGAAACGATAAGTATCTGGGCACTGTGCCTTAGCACCATCTCTGCCCCCCTCCCCAAATTCATGGCCTGCCCCCGCCTCCACAAATCGGGGTCTCCTGGCACTCGTCCTCTTGTCAAAGGAGGGAGACAAGGCCTCTGCCCGGACTCTGCACCGTCAGCAGGAAGGAAGGAAATAAGGAAAGAAGGAAGGAAGGAAGGAGTGACAGGGAGCTGTCGGGCAGCCAGCCATCCCTCCGCCTGCCTTTAATTAAAAGTGATAATTGTCAGCCAGCCGCTCCCCGCCTGCCTGCCTGCCTGCCTGCCTGCTGCCTTGGCCAGGCTGAAAGGTCCAAAGGGGAGGGGGCTCGGTCCGAGGCGGTCTTGCACCCCTAGGCTACAGAGGCACTTCAAAACCACGCCGGAGCCCCAGACTATCAGCAAAGCAAGTTGTTTAGTGAAGAATATATGTAAGCAATAGCAAATCAAAGTTCAAGTTCAATGAAACAAAGTCGTAATCCACCCGGTACAAGATACTTGAGAGTCTTGAAGCAAGGGTCCGAGAGAATCAAACACAAGAATAAACATCTACAAGGTATCAACATTAGACCAAGGAACAGGAACAAAATGGGAACAGATAACAGGATCTTTGACTGGGACAAGGGATCCAAACTGCAAAACTTCCAGGAACAATGACTGGATAGGGTTGTTGCATGCCTTTCAGGCTGTGTGGCCATGTTCCAGAAGTATTCTTGCTCTTGGGGAATTCTGGAGTATCCAGTCATTGTGTTGTCGAAGGCTTTCATGGCCAGGATCACAGGGTTGTTGCATGTCTTTCGGGCTGTGTGGCCATGTTCCAGAAGTATTCTCTCCTGACATTTCGCCCACATCTATGGCAGGCATCTTCAGAGGCTGCGTGGCATGGATAAACTAGGCAAGGAAAGGAAAAAATATATATCTGTGGAGAGTCCAGGGTGTGGCAAGAGTCCTTTGTCACTGGGAAGCCAGCATTAATGTTTCAGTTAATACAGGTAGCCAACAACTATCATGTCAGACTACACAGAGAAGCCATTGAAATCCACAAGCATGTGGACAACTTCAACAGAAAGGAGGAAACCATGAAAATGAACACAATCTGGCTACCAGTATTAAAAAACTCTAAAATCAAAACAGTAGATGGGAACCAACACTCTGAGGGCAGAGGAGCCCCAAGGACGCTAATGACTGAACAAAGGATGCCCCCCAGGCAAGAGAAAAATCCTTGCCAATGCTAATTAGGGTGATTAACTGAAACATTAATGCTGGCTTCCCAGTGACAAAGGACTCTTGCCACACCCTGGACTCTCCACAGATATATATATTTTCCTTTCCTTGCCTAGTTTATCCATGCCACACAGCCTCTGAGGATGCCTGCCATAGATGTGGGCGAAACGTCAGGAGGCAATACTTCTGGAACATGGCCACACAGCCTGAAAGACATGCAACAACCCTGTGATCGTGGTCATGAAAGCCTTCGACAACACAATGACTGGATACTCCAGAATTCCCCAAGAGCAAGAACAAAGACTGGAACAAAACTCAAGATACAAGACTACATGAACGTGGCATGAAAATCCACAGGAACATGGAAACAGGATTCTTTTGAGTCCATGAACAGGAACCACACTCGATGAGCAAAGTTACCACCTCTGAAAATGTCTCTCAGAGGCAGCTCTTCTTAAAGCTGAAATCAAGACCTCTTTCCGTGGGAAGTTTGTTCAAAACCTTTTCTCAGTAATAGCCTCAAAAACTCTCTTTCTTGTCTCTGTTGATGTCAGGAGAGAATGCTTCTGGAAGATGGCCATGCATCCTGGAAAACTCACAGCAACCTACACACAACCTCTTATTTTCCCTTTTAAAACACTGGAAGGGGAAGCTGCAACCCGAAGGTTTACAGCTGTTCTCTTTGGGGTCCAGAAGTGGGTTGTCTGAAGGCCTGTAGGACTATAGCAGGCATGGGCAACTTAGGCCCTCCAGGTGTTTTGGACTGCAACCCCCACCATTCCTAACAGCCTCAGGCCCCTTCCTTTTCCCCCTCAGCCGCTTAAGCAAGTTACCACCTCTGAAAATCTCTCTCAAAGGTAGTTCTTCTTAAAGCTGAAATCAAGGCCTCTTTCCGTGGGAAGATAGTTCAAAGCCTTTTCTCAGTAATAGCCCTTTGCGGCACCTCAAAAACTCTCTTTCTTGTCTCTGTTGATATATAGCTTTCTTTCTGTCGACCTCGTTGGCCTTATCACCACTGAAATGCCCATCTGGCAGAAGAAAGTTCCGCCTTGACTCTCCCAAGGAATGCGGTTCAAGCTGCCTGCTTGAAACCATTGTGTGCCTGTTCCCAGAATCCTCAGGGGCTGAGGGGGAAAAGGAAAGGGCCTGAGGCTGTTAGGAATGGTGGGAGTTGGAGTCCAAAACACCTGGCGAGAGAGCCAGAGTTTGCCCAGGTGTCAAAGGGATGACTACCAATTTTTAGGATTTGTGAGAGTTGGAGTCCAAAACACCTGGCTGGCCCATGCCTGGACTGTAGGGACAGCCTTGCCTTGTGGGGCCACATGTACCCCATCCTTTCCTACTGCTTTCTGGACCCCAGTCCCAAAAAAATAGGAGAATGCTCTGAAGGGAGTCCCACCTGTCTGCATTCTCTCTGAGACCCCTGGGTCTGTGCTGGACCCCCCTTGTCCTTTGGGGAGCCGGGTGCTTGGCCGTGTCTTCCCCAGAAGGACCCCCACCCTCGGCGGCAGTGAGGAGGGGGTGTCAGGTGAGCCAGCGCCTTCCTTCCCCCGTTGTGCCGCTTTGCAGGAGACGGAATCGGAGTGACAGCCCGGAGACCCCTGGGACGCTGCTGCTCCAGAGCATGAAGGAGAGGAGGGGGTGGCAGCTGGAGACACACACACCCCTCCCCGGACCCCATGGGATCCGGCACTGCTCTGAAGGGACGTGGCTTCCTCCCCCCAGAGATTTGGGGTCCCCAGCAAAGAGGAATGGCAAGAGCAGAGGCCCCTCCCTATTGGGGTGCAGAGACCCCCCTCTTCCAGAGCAGTGGCGAAGGGGGAGGGGGGAACGCAGCCTGGAGTGATCCCTGTCTGTCTGGAGGTGAGCCCTGTCTTCCAAATGCCACGCTGCGAAAAGCTGAGGATTATGAAAGGTGAAACACGCCACGTCAGAGACATCAAAGGCAAAGCAGGCACCGAGGACAAATGCAAAAGGACACGGCAATGCGATGCGATGCGATGCGCAGGAACCCGAGGCTAGGAGGGCGGGGCAGGCGGCATTCTCACCAGGCGCCACCAGGCACATGGGCGGCTTTGGCAGGCAAGGATTATGCATATCCATCTCCCCACAAAACAGGCTCACCGTATGGAAACAGCGTGGCACAAAACTCCGTTGGCCTGCACTGAAGCATCCATGATGGACAGCAAAAGGAGCCACGCACTGTTTGGATTGCGCCCCCCAAGAGTGAGATGTGGCCCTTCCATCCCCCAGGCAGGCTCCAAGGGTCCTAAAGAGCCAATGGTGATGGGATAGAAAAATAAAGTTATTATTATTATTATTATTATTATTATTATTATTATTATTATTATTATTATTTTATGACACAGCAAACAAGATAGATATGCTGGATTTCATATCACAAAACCACAAGTCGAACACTTCCCAAGTGTCTAGGACTATGTGATGTATTATTATTATTATTATTATTATTATTATTATTATTATTATTATTATTAATGTATGACACAGCAAACAAGATAGATATGCTGGATTTCGTTTCACAAAACCACAAGTCGAACACTTCCCAGGTGTCTAGGACTGTGTGATGTGTTTTCGGATGATGCGCGCAGATCCCAGCAGGGTGGCCTTTTGCAATTGGCAGATCGTAATTTTGTCAATGTCTCTTCTTTCCAAATGCCGGCTGAGATCTTTTGGCATGGCACCCAGTGTGCCCATCACCACCAGGACCACCTGCACTGGTTTCTGCCAGAGTCTTTGAAGTTCCATCTTGAGGTCCTAATAGCGGCAGAGTTTTTCCTGTTGTTTTTCGTCAATGCGACTGTCACCTGGGGTGGCAACATCAATGATCCAAACCTTTTTCTTTTCCACAACTGTGATGTCTGGTGTGTTGTGTTCCAGACCTTTGTCAATCTGGATTCAGAAGTCCCACAGTATCTTTGCATGTTCATTTTCCAATACTTTTGCAGGTTTGTGATCCCACCAGTTCTTTACTACTGGGAGGTGGGACTTGAGGCATAAGTTCCAATGAATCATTTGGGCCACATAGTTGTGCCTCTGTTTGTAGTCTGTCTGTGCGATTTTCTTACAGCAGCTGAGGCTATGATCCATGGTTTCATCAGCTTCCTTGCACAGTCTGCATTTTGGGTCATCAGCTTCTTCTTCTTCTTCTTCTTCTTCTTCTTCTTCTTCTTATTATTATTATTATTATTATTATTATTATTTTATGATAATAATAATAAGCAGCTGATGACCCAAAAATGCAAAAATAAAAAATTATTATTATTATTATTATTATTATTATTATTATTATTATTATTATTATTGGGGGAAACTGCGAACCTCTGTATTTGCAGAGGACACAGCCTTGGGTCTGGCAACATCTGCAAGGACAGGTTTGGCATCCCCTCTCAGCTCCAGAAACCTTCTTTGGTGATCCTAAGGGCAAGGCCAGCTATCTCGGCCTCTGAAGGACTCTGGGAGCGATTGGATGAGGCCAGAATCCCAGTGCGCACTCTGCCACGGAGGCCCACTGGGATCTGAAGAGCCAGGACCACTCTGTCCACAGCCTTTCCCCAAGGAAGGTCTGAGTGGCAGGCAACCTTGCCTTGAATAGGTGATGCCAAGAAGACCCTGCAACGGCAGACAGCATCAAGGACAACAACACAAGGAGGCTGGGCATGGGCAGGAGTGCTTCTTCCTTCCCATTACTTGCCCCCTGACTAACTTCCCCAGTTGACAGGATTTAGGCTGGAGGGGCTCCCCTGGTATTGGGTGGTGGAGGAGCCCCCCTGCTCTACCTGGAGTACCCCAGGAGGTTGCATGGGGGGGGGGGGGGGCACAAGTGTCACAGATTTGTGACTTTTGGAACTTCTCTCTTTGGTCCTATTGTAGTCCAGCCTTTGATTGTGCCTGCACCTGATCTCACTGGGGATTCTGGGCCTGTTAGGCAGCCTGATGATGTCATTGGGGATTCTGGGTTTGCTGATCAGCGGGAGAATCAAGAGATGTTAAGCCTTGAAAGTGAGAGCTCTCTGTCCGAGGAGGCCACATTCCAGAAAGGCCGTTCCCTAGAGATGCAAGGGCAGAGACAGAACTGAGCTCAGAGGATTAAAATGACAGCCCAGGTGGATGGATTAATGAGCAGCAGTTAGATAGGAAATTTATGTTTCATCATCATAGAGCTTCTCAAGAGAGAGTACGGAGCTCAAGCTGCTGATTAGCCAAAATGTCCTTATCACTTTCTCAGGGGAAACGGCATGGCTTTCCATCTATATTAGAGAAAACAGTGGGTTATTTTGGCAGTCTAGGCAACGTTGATGTTGGATTATAGAACTTCTGCCAAGTCAAGCCTTCTAAGGGATTTGTAGTTCCTGGTTTCCTTGTGTTCATCTTTCATGTTTCAAGTTCCAAAAGGCCATTCCTGTATTGCATGCTTTGGATTTATCCTGCCTTTGGATTCCTGTTTGGATGCATATCATGTACTTTGAATTTTGAGGACTATTCCTGGTCTTTGGACTTTGGATTTTTGCACTATTTTGCTGTTTTGTTATATATATATATTCTTCAATAAACTGCTTGCTATTTTACCTTGGTGTGCAGAGGCGGCTGAACCGGTAAGCGAAGTATGCAAATACGGAAGGCGTCAATCCCCTGGGGGTGCTATTGAGGCACCTGGTTCAGTGCCAAGAGAGGCCGGGCTGTGGTGCAGCTGGCTAGTAACCAGCTGCTATAAATCACTACTGACCGAGAGGTCATGAGTTCGAAGCCCGGGTCGGGTTAAACCTCTGACCATTAAAAAAAAATAGTCCTGGCTTGCTGTTGACCTATCAGCCCCGAAAGACAGTTGTATCTGTCAAGTAGGGAAAATTTAGGGACGCTTTATGCGGGAGGCTAATTTAACTAATCTACAACACCATAAAACTGCTCACGAGGAAAAGAATGAGGAAGAACAGCCACCAATGGACGGTGAAGCAACAGCTCCCCCTGTGGCCGGAATCGTGAAGCTGGAAAGATGTTAAAATGCCTCTGTGTCTGTCTAAAACTGAATGTTGTTTGTCTGTTGGCATTGAATGTTTGCCATATATGTGTTCATTGTCCCCTGAGTCCCCTTCGGGGTGAGAAAGAAGGGCGGAATATAAATACTGTAAATAAATAAATAAATAAATAAATAAATAAATAAATAAATAAATAAATAGAAAGAAAGAGAGAGAGAGAGAGAGAGAGGGAGGGGTGGGCAAACAAAAGTTCTAGGAAACAGCAACGTGCCCCGAGGTTCCCTAAGCTGGGCCTTTGCTGGAGGGGGGAAACTCCAACCTACGGTAAAGGCCGGGCACTTTGGGGAAATTCCCATGGCTCTCTTCTTCCACTCTCACTGCATTTGGGGGAGGGGGGGGAGGCAAAATACGGTTTGCTTACACTTGAAAATTACCTAGGGCTGGCCCTGTTGATGTGCTAAGTGCAGAGGTGAATCCCAGCCTTGGAGTGCAACAGATCCGCTGACTGAAGGTTCCAGGATGGAGAGATAGTTCAACAGCCCTGCCTCCTCTGGGTCTGATACTAGAATAATAGAATCATAGAATCCTAGAGTTGGAAGAGACCTCATGGGCCATCCAGTCCAACCCCATTCTGCCAAGAAGTAGGAAATTGCATTCTAAACACCCCCAACAGATGGCCATCCAGCCTCTGCTTAAAAGCCTCCAAAGAAGGAGCCTCCACCACAGCCCGGGGCAGAGAGAGAGTTCCACTGCTGAACAGCCCTTCTCACCGTGAGGAAGTTCTTCCTGATGTTCAGGTGGAATCTCCTTTCCTGTAGTTTGAAGCCCTTGTTCCATTGCTTCCTGGTGTGCAGGGCAGCAGAAAACAAGCTTGCTCCCTCCTCCCTAGGACTTCCCTTCACGTATTTGTACATGGCTATCATGTCTCCTCTCAGCCTTCTCTTCTGCAGGCTAAACATGCCCAGTTCTTTCAGCTGCTCCTCATAGGGCTTGTTCTCCAGACCTTTGATCATTTTAGTTGCCCTCCTCTGGACGCTTTCCAGCTTGTCAACATCTCCCTTCAGTTGCGGTGCCCAGAACGGGACACAGTGTGTTTCCAGATGTGGTCTGACCAAGGCAGAATAGAATAAGGGGGAGCAGGACTTCCCTGGATCTAGACGCTATTCCCCTATTGATGCAGGACAGAATCCCGTTGGCTTTCTTCACATTGTAGGCTCAGGACACACTGAGATGTTTCTCCCTCTTCAAGTGAGGCCAGCCTGGTTCCTCTCCCATTCCGGGGCTTCTTCAGGGGACCCTTTGCTCCTGACCCTTGAACCCTCCTATTCAGCCCCCCTGATGGAGTGAGAGGGGGTCTCTCAAAGCAGACTTGGATCCCTCCATTGGGGGCTGAGCTGGATGGCCTCTGAGGATCCCTTCCAAATCTAATTCTCGCACAAGGCAGGTGGCATTCTGGGCCTTTTTCTTCCCCTCTGCGCCCCCTCCTCCCCCTCCTCGATGTCTGTGGAGGGGGGCTTCGTCTGGGGCCTCTGCTCCTGCTTGTTCTGCCGGGGGCAACTCGACCAAGCGCATCCCGTCAAAGTGATCAGTGGCAGCAGCCAAGCCAGGAGACTCAGCCCTTTGGAAGAGGAGGAAGGGTCTGGATGGGGGGGGGGGTGAGCACTGGGAGGGGGCTGCAAAGGAAGGAAGTCATCTCCCTGTCGCTCAGAGCCTGGCTGTGGCATCTTTCCCTTTCCAGTCTGAGTACTAGAGTCATAGCAGAGTACTCTCCAGCCGGAAGGGAGTTGCCTCTTCGGGGCTTCTTAAATGGCAGGTCCCGACCCTTTTAGCTCAATGTTGGGGTTCTGAAAAATGTATCAACATTGTAAAAGGTTTCTGAAAGCCACCTCAACATATACATGAATCTGTTAGCAGCAACAATGTGCTGTATTTATAGTGGACTCTGCGGGAAATGCTTCAGCCTCACAAAGGCTGGTGTATTATCAGGAAATGTTTAATGCTTATACCTTTTTATATTGCTATATATAAAATATATATAGCACTCCGGAGTGTGGTGGAGGCTCCTTCTTTGGAAGCTTTTAAGCAGACGCTGGATGGCCATCTGTTGGGGGTGCTTTGAATGCGATTTCCTGCTTCTTGGCAGAATGGGCTTAGACTGGATGGCCCATAAGGTCTCTTCCAACTCTACTATTCTATGATTCTATGATTCTATACTAGCTTGGGGACCTGGTGGTGCCTGGGTTATTAGAAGAAGGCACTGTTTGTTTTGGGATGTTAGGAAATATCACTTAAATATGGTCCAGATCCATTGTTGGCTGGATTCAGTGCTGTCTGAATAAGGGTGAACTACAACTTCCAGATTTCCAGGACCATCACCCCAAAGCAAGCTTGTATGCAGAATTGGCCATGTTGGGTCTGTGTGCCAAATGTGGTCGACAACTTGTGGACAACAAGTTAAACATGAGCCAACAATGTGATACGGCTGCTAAAAAAGCCAATGGGATTCTGGTCTCATCAATAGGGGAATAGCGTCTAGATCCAGGGAAGTCCTGCTCCCCCTTATTCTATTCTGCCTTGGTCAGACCACTTTACCTGGAATCACACTGTGTCCAATTCTGGGCACCACAGTTGAAGGGAGATGTTGACAAGCTGGAAAGCGTCCAGAGGAGGGCGACTAAAATGATTAAGGGTCTGGAGAACAAGCCCTATGAGGAGCGGCTTAAAGAGCTGGGCATGTTTAGCCTGCAGAAGAGAAGGCTGAGAGGAGACATGATAGCCATGTACAAATACGTGAAGGGAAGTCCTAGGGAGGAGGGAGGGAGCTTGTTTTCTGCTGCCCTGCAGACTAGGACACGGAACAATGGCTTCAAACTACAGGAAAGGAAGGAGATTCCACCTGAACATCAGGAAGAACTTCCTCACAGTGAGAAGAGCTGTTCATCAGTGGAACTCTCTCCCCGGGGCCGTGGTGGAGGCTCCTTCTTTGGAGGCTTTGAAGCAGAGGCTGGATGGCCATCTGTCGGGGGTGCTTTGAATGCGATTTCCTGCTTCTTAGCAGGGGGTTGGACTGGATGGCCCATGTGGTCTCTTCCAACTCTACTATTCTATGATTCTATGATTCTATGATCCGTCGTCGGCTGGGTTCCGTGCTGTCTAGATAAGGGTGAACGACAACTACCAGAGCAAAGGTCAATCACCCCAAAACCAGGCCTGTATACACAGTTGCCCATGTTAGGGCTGTGTGTCAAGTTTTGTCCAGATGCAAATTCAGCTGGGTTAAGTGGGCGCGGGTGAACTACAACTTCCTTATGCAAGTGCCATCATCCATGGTCCATCCTCTTCCAAACAATGCCAGGATGTCATGGGTGGTCTGTGTGCCAAGTTTGGTTGAGATCTGATGTCAGCTGGGTTCCGTGCTGTCTGGATAAGTGTGAACTACAACTCCCAGATCCAAGGTAAATCACCCCCAAATCAGGCGTGTATGCACAGTTGTCCATGTTGGGTCTGTGTGCCAAGTTTGGTTGAGATCTGACATCAGCTGGGTTCGTTCCGTGGTGTCTGGATGCAGGTGAACTATAACTCCCAAAATCAAGGTCCTTTCCCACTATCCCCTGCAGTATGTTCAGTTGGTCACAGGGCTCCTCTGTGTCAAGTCTGAGCCCAATCCAATAGAATAGAGACTAGAGCATGGGTCCCCAAACTAAGGCCCGGGGGCCGGATGGGGCCCATCGAAGCCATTTATCCGGCCCCCACGGCACAAAGGCAGAAAGGGGTTGGGCTAAATGACCCAAGGGCTCTCTTCTTCTCTTACAACCCTTATTTTTTTATTATTATTATTATTATTATTATTATTATTATTATTATTATTATATTGTATGATACAGCAAATAAGATAGATATGCTGGATTTCGTATCACAAAATCACATTATTATTATTATTATTATTATTATTATTATTAACATTGAGGCTGGGTGGCCATCTGTCAGGGATGCTTTGCTTGTGCTTTCAGTGCACAAAGGCAGAAGGGGATTGGACTAAATGGCCCAAGGGGTCTCTTGTAATCTTCTTTATTATTATTATTATTATTATTATTATTATTATTATTATTATTATTATTATTAACATTGAGGCTGGGTGGCCATCTGTCAGGGATGCTTTGCTTGTGCTTTCGGTGCACAAAGGCAGAAGGGGGTTGGACTCAATGGCCCAAGGGGTCTCTTCCAACACTCTTTTTTATTATTATTATTGTTAATAATAATAATAATTATTATTATTATTGCTCAGTGGCCAACTATAATCCGGCCCTCCAACAGTCCAAAGGATCGTGAACTGGCCCCGTGTTTAAAACGTTTGGGGACCCCAGGACTAGAGTATAGAATATAGAATAGAATAGAGATAGATATATAGATTAAGGACTTTCTATTACGCACCTAAACATGAGGAAGTCTTTAAATTTAAAGACTGGTCCATAATGGTGTTGAGTGATTAAAAATACACTGGCGGAAAGTAGAGCAAGATTACGATAAATCTTGCACAATTAGGTCATTTTTGTATACAACACACACACACACACACACACACTGCTTGTTAAGAGCTTTGATAACACAAGACTCTATCCCGGCGTTGGGTCAGGAAGTTTTCTTTGAAACAGGTGGAGGCTCCTTCTTTGGAGGCTTTTAAGCAGAGGCTGGATGGCCATCTGTCAGGGGTGCTTTGAATGCGATTTCCCACTTCTTGGCAGAATGGGGTTGGACTAGATGGCCCATGAGGTCTCTTCCAACTCTACTATTCTATGATTCTAGGATACACATGTTTTACTATTATTAGAAGGTGTAAAATTATCACTGTTAATTGGTGACTTTATATGGCAATAGTTATGTTCTAATGTGTACACTTTGGAAATAATTTTTTAAAAAAATTAAAACAAACACAAGGAAGAACATCCTGACAGTTGGGAGCTATTGAGATGGGCTGGATTGTGGCAGAAGAGGGTTGGACTAGATGGCCCTTTTGGGGGTCACCTCCAATTCTGCCTGGAAGTCCAATGGAGTCTCCTTCCCAGGAGGCTTTTAAGCTTTGGTTGGATGGCCATCTGTTGTGAGGGCTTGGATTGTGTGTTCCTCCTTCACAGAGTGGACTGGATGGCCCTGGCGAGGGTCTCTTCCAGCTCTGTGTCTCTATGATTCCCTCTAGACATTCACACCCTCTCCCTGCCTGTTCCCTGTCCAGCTTAGAGAGCCTGCCTTCCCTTTGAGGACAGGGGCCCCGCAGGGTGACCCCATTATGTAAGGATGATAATCCACATTAAGCCCTTGGCAGGACTGGGTGAGTCGAACACCAAAGAAGGCGGTGTTGTCCCTTGGATGAGACTAGCACTCAGCGGAGCCTTGGCTTCAAATGACAGGGAAGGGGATTCTACCTGAAGATTAGGAAGAACTTCATGACCATAAGAAGAACTGTTCAATGGTGGAACTCTCTGCCTCGGAGTTCGGTGAAAGCTCTTTCTTTGGAGGCTTTTAAACAGAGACTGGATGGAGATTTGGGGGTGCTTTCATTGTGCTTTTCCTGCCTGGCGGAAGGGGGGGTGGACTAGATGGCCCATGAGGTCTCTTCCAACTCTAGATTCTATGATTCTGTCTATCTCATGCAGCACATAGCAGGGCCTGTGGAGGTTTTCCTTGCTTCCTGTGGGATCCCACCCGATACCCAACCCCAAAGTAGCATCTATATAGACAGGAGGGAGGGAGAGTGGGGACCTCCTTCCCTCTTTTGAAGGTAAAAGGGGTCTTTGGGGGGTGGCTAGACCCTTAAGTCCTCCTCCACAAACTCTGGGCTCCTCTCCCTGGGTTTGCAACTTGTTACAAAGGTGCCCTGAAGAAGAGCCAGAATGTGAAGACTTTGCAAAGATGTGAAGATCCTGTTGGGGTTTTCTATACAAAATAGAGTTTGTGTACGCCTAATACTTCTCCACCTTTGAGCCTCAGTTGTCCTCCTTCTTGGTGGGGCTCTTCCTTGGCCCCACAGCCAAGGTTTAGACGCTTTGTCAAGGTTGAGACGCTTTGTCTTCCCATCTCATAGAATAATAAAGTTGGAAGAGACCACGTGGGCTGTCTAATCCTATCCCTTCTGCCATGCAGGAAAAGCACAATCAAAGCACCCTCAACAGATGGCCGCTATCTTACCAAAGCCTGTGGAGGACAAACATTATGGAAGTCCCAAACTCTCTCCATTGCATTATTATTATATTTATTTCTTTATACCCCGCTTTATCTCTCCTGAAGGGGGCTCACCGTGTCCCTCTAGGTCAAGCGTCCCCAAACTAAGGCCCGTGGGCCGGATGCGGCCCTCCAAGGTCATTCACCTGGTCTCTGTCCTAAACTTTAGACTTAGGGTTGACCTAAGTCTACCTGGTCTTTGGAAGTCTCTTTGCTTATCTATGGTCTTATGAGATCATCTAGATGGTCTTTGAAGGTCTCTTTGCTTAGCTACCTTATGAGACCATTTAGATGGCTTTTGGAGGTCACTTTCCTTACCTATGGTTCTATGAGACCATCTAGATGGCTTTTAAGGGTCCCTTTTCTTACCTATGGTCCTATGAAACCATCTAGATGCTCTTTGAGGTCCCTTTCCTTATCTATGGTCTTCTGGTGGCCTTATGAGATCATCTAGATGGCCTTTGAGGGTCCCTTTCCTTACCAATGGTCTTATGAGACCATCTAGATGGTCTTTGGAGGTCTCTTTGTTTACCTATGGTCTTATGAGACCTTATAGATCAGGGGTCCCCAAACTAAGGCCCATGGGCCAGATGTGGCCCACCAAGGTCATTGACCTGGCCTCTGTCCTAAACTTTAGACTTAGGGTTGACCTAAGTCTGAAATGACTTGAAGGCACACAACAACAACAAT
Source organism: Anolis carolinensis (assembly GCF_035594765.1). Classification (NCBI taxonomy): domain Eukaryota; kingdom Metazoa; phylum Chordata; class Lepidosauria; order Squamata; family Anolidae; genus Anolis; species Anolis carolinensis. The sequence goes on along the minus strand of NC_085844.1, from coordinate 256,831,585 downwards.
CCTAATTTTGGACTATTTCATCATAGTCCGGCCCCCCAACAGTCTGAGGGACCATGAAGCGACCCTCTGCTTAAAAAGTCTGAGGAGCCCTGCTCTATGTTTCTGGGCCAAGTCAGGCTTGAGCTCCCACTCCTCTTGGTGTGCCATGTCCTTTCTCCCACCTTCCACAACAACAAATCCCAGATGCAAAAAGCATCAGTTCTGGCCAAAAATGCACAGAAGCCGGGGACCTGGCTCACCCTTAAGGGACTCTTAAGAGACCTGGAAGGTGACATCAGGGATGGCAGTGTCCAAAGGAGAAGGGGCAAGGTCTTCCTGTGGAATACTGTGTCAAATTCTGGGCACCGCGTGAAGAGAAGGCTGAGAGGAGACATGATGAGAGCCATGTACAAATACGTGAAGGGAAGTCATAGGGAGGAGGGAGCAAGCTTGTTTTCTGCTGCCCTGCAGACTAGGACGCAAGGGAACAAGGGCTTCAAACTACAGGAAAGGAGATTCTGTTGTCGACCGCGTTTCTGGGGGATCGGGCCCCTTAAGGAGAGAGCCGATCCGGTCCTGAGAGAACGGACCTTGGCGGAGCCAATAGGAGAATATGAGCCGCAATACAACCTGGAGCCGAAATGAAGAAGGTCCGCCAAAGTTGAAGGAAAATCCGCCAAGGAGTCTTTATTGAGCGATTCAGCTGAAAAGGACACTAGTAGCGATCATTCAGTCTACTAGCGTACCATATATCCAAAATAAAGCCATATTTATACAATGTTTCAGTCTGACAGCCCCTTGAATTTCCCGCCCCGCTCCCCCGCCCATCTGATCGCGGATAGGCTAGAGTGTTGAACGAGGCGGGCTTTCGTTTCCCGCCTTGCTCCGCATGGCCCAATAGGAAGCTGCTTTTTGTCTCTACCCGGGCCAATCAGGAAGGGGAAGGCGGGAGTTATTGGAACAATGAAGTGACAGGGCAGGAAAGATCAGATTAATTCCTGTCCGGCCGATTTCTAAAGGGATTAATGACAGCAATCAAGGGTTCCTGTCACGTATACAGATTTTAGATATGCCTTGGGGTGTCAGGGGGGAAGTGGTGATGGGTGTTGATGAGCCAAAATTGACAGGCTCCACAGGGCACCTTCCTGAGGTGTCCTGGAATTTCCTTAGGATGAGATATGACAATGTTTGCCTTGGGGGCGAATCACCTTTTGTTTTTGGGAAGGGGAAGCCTGGGTCATAGGAGCTGGGGTTCATGTTGGGGTCAAAATATTTCCCATTTGATTTCATGATTTGACAATTATATGAAATAAAATGAAAAATAAAATAAAGTTGGAATATAAACCCTGCTGGGAAAAATACATATTTTCCGGGGATCCTAAAGAGTACAAATACATATAGGCAGATAGATAGATTTCATGGAAATAAGGGAGAATCCATAAAAGTGAGTTACATTGCATAAAGGGGAATCATGAATGATATAAACAATTGAAAATATCTGATAAGAACGAAGTTCATAACATCTGGGGAACCCAATATGGAAATTCATAAAAGTGGAGTTTTAGCAGCATGATTTTACACTTCATGAAGTTGTTATCTCTTGCCTCAGAGTGCAGGGATAATCCACAGTAAACTCCAGTAAAAAAGTCTCAATCACCTTCTACTATAAATATATGGAATATAGAACATAAAGTCTTGACTTTTGAACTATCTTTTACAAAGTCCTGGAGGGGAGGGTGGTCACCTCGATCACAATTCCACCTGAACATCAGGAAGAACTTTCTCCCTGTGAGAAGGGCTGGTCGGCAGTGGAACTCTCTCTCTTCCCCGGACTGTGGTGGAGGCTCCTTCTTTGGAGGCTTTTAAGCAGAGGCTGGATGGCCATCTGTCGGGGGTGTTTTGAATGCAATTTCCTACTTCTTGGAAGAAAGGGGTTGGACTGGATGGCCCATGAGGTCTCTTCCAACTCTATGATTCTATGATCCTTTCCATCCCTGGCAGGGCAGGCAGGAAACAAGGAAAGGAATCTGAGAACCAACTAGATCATTGGGTTTGCGAGGCAGCCTTGGGGTTGCTCCGTCTGCTGCTCCAGAAGTTGGATCCCTCTTGCCGTCCTCCTTCCCAGGGAAGCAGACAAGGCTTGGCAGGCTGCGGTCTGGCTTGCTGGCTGGTCAGCCAAGGCTGCTGGTCTGGCTGCTGAGGCAGCGCTTTCACCCCTCGGAGGCAGAAGGGGGTCAGCCAGAGTCAGGGAAAGCCAGGCAGCAGCATCTCTCTCGGAGTCTTCTGATCTATAATTCCCCCTCTGGGCCTCTCTTTCATACTCACAGGAAGAGCACTTCTTCTGCCATTGCATGCCACCTAGGCACGGGGCTGACCCCCATCTCCCTCCTAAATCTGGCCCCCATCCAGACACATTTCGCCCTCTCGGCTGCATCCGTCAGAGTCTAGTATCCAGATGGAGGGACACTCTCTTCTGCTTTGGTCATTCCTCTGTTGGTATAACAACCCTGTCTCCACAGTTCAAACCTGAGATGGACAAGTTGGCACGTCTCCAGAGAAGGGCCACCGCTGTGGTCAAAGGTCTGGAAGCCACGAATTCCTCTGAGGAGCGGCTTAAGGATCTTTAGCTTGGAGAAGAGAAGGAGACATGGGAGACAGGTTTAAAGAGTGGAAAGAGGAAAGCTCCTTTTCTACTGCTTAAAGAGACTGCAACACCATGGTGAAATGGATTTTTTTTTCATGTCAGGAGCAACTTGAGAAACTGCAAGCCGCTTCTGGTGTGAGAGAATTGGCCATCTGCAAAGACGTTGCCCAGGGGATGCTGCCCAGATGTTTGATGTTTTACCATCCTTGTGGGAGGCTTCTCTCATGTCCCCATTTGGGGAGCTGGAACTGGACATGATGTCGAGCTAAAATTTGGGGGTTCCCTTCTTAATGAGGGGGACCCGAAGCTCCCCGGGCAGGCCTGGTTATCCTGGCGAGCAGGCAGCCGCTGAGAATCAAAGTTTCCCCGTTCCCCAATTAATCTCACCCGTAGACTGAAGAAAGAGCACCGAGTTGATGATTTATTCGATTCAGTTGAAAAGGATGCCAACCGCAATCATTCGTCGAGAAGACATGACAAGAAACACAGAGCAGCAACCTTTATACTACAGAAAACAGGACGGCGAAACTTAAATTTCCCGCCACGCCTCCCCCGCCCAGCTTCATGCTGATTGGTCCCTGAGAGAGTGGTGTGAAACCCCGTCCACGTCAGACAGAGGGAGCTCACCCACTCTACCCGGATTCGAACCGCCAACCTGTCAGTCAGCAGTCCTGCCGGCACAAGGGTTTAACCCATTGCGCCACCGGGAAAAGAGATTCCACCTAAACATTAAGAAGAACTTCTTGACATTCAGCACTGTTCAATGTTGTAATATCTTGCCTCGGAGTCTGGTGGAAGCCTTTAAGCAGAGGTTGGGTGGCCATCTGTCAGGAAGGCTTTGATTGGGCCTTGTCTGCCTGGCAGAAAGAAGGGGGTTGGACTAGATGGCCTCTGGAGGGTCTCTTCTAACTGTAGTGGCATGTAATTGCTTGGAAAGCCATTGGTGTTTCCTTCCTTCTCTGGAGGTTTTCAAGCAGAGGCTGGATGGCCATCTGTCAGGAGGGCTCGAATGACATCTTTCTGTCTGGCACAATAAGATTGGACTAGATCAATGATGGGCAACCTTTTGCACTTGGTGTGTCAAAATTCACTAAAAAAACCTAGCATGACTTGGGTGGTGTGTCACTTTGAGAAAAAAACCCATAATTTCGCAATAGGTATAATTTAAATAACAAAAATATATAATTGTAATATATAACTGTATTTAATAAATCAAAAACTATTTACTACCATTATTTCCATGTACAACAATCTATGGTAACTTTTGCAGCTTCCACGCTGATTTCTCTCTATTCTAGTTTCAATGTAGTCATAAATAATAAATAATATAATAGCAATAATATGATATTATACTACAATAATAATAGAATAATAAACCCTAGAATGATATAATTATATATATATATATATATATATATATATATATATATAGATAGATAGATAGATAGATAGATAGAGAGAGAGAGAGAGAGAGAGAGAGAGAGAGAGAGAGAGAATGATTTTATATATATATTAGCTGTGCCTGGCCACACGTTGCTGTGGCGAAGTCTGGTGATATGGGAAATAAAGTATTGAGGAATTGGTGGTAGTTAAGGTAAAGGGTAAAGGTTTTACCTTACATTAAGTCCATTATTAATGGGTTATATAGCTGTGTGGAAGGGCCTTGAGTCTACACTGCCATATAATCCAGTTAAAATCAGATCATCTGTATTTTATAGGCAGTGTGGAAGAGGCCTAAGTGAGGCCTAACTCTGCCTGTCCCCTGGGCTGAGTGGGTTGCTAGGAGACCAAAGGGGTGGAGCTTAGCCTTCTAACTGGCAGCAATTGGATAAAAACAATTATTCCTCTCCCTCTAATTAGGACTTTATTTTTGTTTTCTTTTTGTTGTATGAACGTAGAGGCATGGATGAGGGGCTGTGCTGCCAACTTTAGTGTTTCTGGGATGTGTAGTTTTGTTGTTTTGTCCTAGGCCGAAATTTCATTACCCTTTTATATATATAGATATGTAATGTGCATAATTCCTATGGAGTAAACAACAAAACCACTGGACCAAATCACACCAAATTTGGCCACAAAAGACATTAGTCATCCAATCAATCTGCATGCGGCAGCAGATTGGCTAGGTTGGCCATCACTGGACTAGATGGTCCTTGTGGAACTGGATTTCCTGATTCTGTGATGCTACGGCTGCTTCCTCCCTGGAGACACAGACCTGTGCCTTTCCCTGCACGTGGGGCTTCTCCACCTGAAGACTCAAGAGCTGAGCTGAGCGTGCCTTGCGCATTGGGCTCCCAGAATGCCTCGTGCGGCATGCGGCGTGTGCCTTTGGTGCTGAAGGCTCCTTTCATGGCTGCCTTGAGCCCTGGATGCCTTGCATCTTGCCGCGGGAGGGAAGCCGGTCCCCTCCGTGACCCGGGGACGTTTTCCTTTCTGAAGGAGCCTCTGCCGGGTTGTCTCTGTGGAGCCGAGGAGGAGAGCGGCCCTCATCGCGTATTCTGCGCATTCCTCCAAGGGAAGGCACACACGCACATCAAGGAACCCGCCGGCTCTTGATTTCACTTCGTTCCAAGGATGTTGTTTACCTTCCCTGCGGCCTTCTTTGGCCTCCTTCCTCCTCCGAAAAGGCTCCCGGCGCAGCGCAAGGAAGGCCAGACTCAGAGCCCGGAAGAGGAGGCCACACGGCTGGGGTTTACACCCAGTTGCATCTACACCAGGCATGGGCCAACTTCGGCCCTCCTTCCAGGTGTTTTGGACTTCAACTTGCACCATTCCTAACTGCCTCGGGCCCTTTCATTTCCCCCTTGGCTGCTTAAGCCGAAGACACAATTAAAGCCCTCCTGGCAGGTATTAGAATCATACATTTGGAAGAGACCACATGGACCATCTAGTCCAACTCCCTGCCATGCAGGAAAGCACAATCAAAGTACTCCTGACAGATGGCCATCCAGCCTCTGTTTAAAAGTTTCCAAGGGCGGATCTTCCACCATACGCCAAGGCAGAGAGTTCCACTGTTGAACAGCTCGTACGGTCAGGAAGTTCTTCCTAATGTTCAGGTAGAATCTCCTTTCCTGTGGTTTTGAAGGGATCATAAGACAGAAAATAGTAAACTTTTGCCTCTGCACATGCCCCTCCCTTCCTGTGAGCTGGTGCCTTTCTCCAGAAAGTTCCAAAGACCAAAAGTTAGCTTGAAATCAACAAGTGAGGTCACAGGTACTTATGCCAAGTGGGTGTGGAAGGTGAGGAAGACCCTCAGCCATTGGTCAATTTTAGATAAGCCAAGGTATATATTCTTTGTTTGCTGCGACATGCTTTTGTGACGGCTATTTGCATAGTACAGCCCTTTGGGGTATGTACGGATGTTCTGCCTTATCATAGCTGTGATAATAAACTTTGCTCTTTGTATCTCTCATGAGACTGGGTTTACAATTTTATCTTGCAAATCGCCTAGAGCATCTTGGATGGAGGGAGATTAATAAGTAATTAAATGATGATGATGATGATGATGATGATGATGATGATGATGATGATGATGATGATGATGATGATGATAAAGGGGGTTCCTTCCTGCACCGGATGGATTTGCCACCAATCCATCATTTTCCATGTCCGCTGCAAGAGAAGGGCCTTAGCTTGAGCCATCCTGGAGTCTCACCTGCAGGACTATAGAGACTCCTCTGCCTCGACTGGGAAGCCCCAGAGATTCCCTCCAGCCAGATCTAGGAAGAATATGCCCTTAAGATATGCGATATAGAGATTAGATAACATTTCCCTTAATCCTGTCAAGTAGGAAATGTAGGTACCGCTTTACACGGGGAGGCTAATTTAACTAATCTACGACACCATAAAACCTTCCAGCAGCGTGTGGAAGAATGAGGTAGTACTCCTTCAAGGACTCGGTGTCACAAGTGGACCGTGAAGCAGCAGCTCCCCCTGTGGCCAGAATCGAGCAGACCTTCATGAAGCTGGAAAATGTTAAATTGCCTCTGTGTCTGTCTATATATGTTGTATGTCTCATAATGGCATTGAATGTTTGCCATGTGTATGTGCATTGTGATCTACACTGAGACCCCTTCTTTCGGGGGGAGAAAGAAAGGTGGAATATAAATACTGTTCCTGCCTGGTAGAAATGGGATGGACTTGATGGCCCTGGGGGGGTCCCTTCCAACTGTATGATTCTTTGAAACATATTCTGTGAATTTATTTTGTTCACAGATATTTAGTGGGTGCCCCGCCCCCCTCCCTTTTGTCATCTCTTCTTGACTGCATTTGCATCCTCGTGATGGAAATGTTTTGCCCTTTTGGTGCTTCTTCTGCATTCAAGGTCTTCCTTTCTTCTTCGCAGGGTCCCTCCCGCTCCTCCCAGGCTGAGGCCCATCCGGCTCTAATGGAGCTGGAGCATCATGTGCCCTTCTCCAGGGCAGCGCAGCGCATGGATGGACACCCGCCTCTCCCTCTCCCACCCTGGTTCCAATAGACCTGGGGGGGCAGGAAAGGGAGGGTGGAGGCAGCAGAAAGGACAGGCCTGGGAGGCTGGGTGGTGTCTGGTCAGGAGGATCTGGTCTAGAGAAGGAAGGGAGGAAAGGGGGGAAAGGGGAAGAGGAAAAGAAAGGGCAAGGGAAGAAGGAAGAAAGAAGGGAAGAAAGGATGGATGGATGGAAGGAGGGAAGAGGAGCAGGGAAGGAGGGAGAAAAGAAGGAATGGGAGGCGAGGTGAGAAGACGAGAGAAAGGAGAAAGGAAGTATGGAAGGAAGGAAGGAAGGAAGGAAGGAAGGAAGGAAGGAAGGAAGGAAAGAAAGAGGGAGGAAGGAAGGAAGGAAGGAAGGAAGGAAGGAAGGAAGGAAGGAAGGAAGGAAGGAAGGAAGGAAGGAAGGAAGGAAGGAAAGAAAGAGGGAGGGAGGGAGGAAGGAAGGAAGGAAGGAAGGAAGGAAGGAAGGAAGGAAGGAAGGAAGGAAGGAAGGAAAGAAAGAGGAAGGAAGGAAGGAAGGAAAGAAAGAAAGAGGGAGGAAGGAAGGAAGGAAGGAAGGAAGGAAGGAAGGAAGGAAGGAAAGAGGGAGGGAGGGAGGGAGGGAGGGAGGGAGGGAAGGAGGGAGGGAAGGAAGGAGGGAGGGAAGGGAAGAAGGGAAGAAAGTATGAGTGGAAGGAAAGAGGGAAGAAGAGCAGGGAAGGAAAGAAGTGAAGGAGGGAGGAGAGGACAGGAGAGAAGAGGAGAGAAGGAAGAAAGGAAGTTGGATGGATGGATGGATGAAAGGAAGGAAGGAGAGAGGGAGGAAGAGAGGGAAGGAGGGAGGAAGAGAAGGGAAGGAAGGAATGAAGGAAGGAAAGAAAAGGGGAAGGGGAAGGGGAAGGGAAGAAGGAAAGAAGGGAAGAAAGGATGGGTGGAAGGAAAAGAGGGAAGAAGAGCAGGGAGGGAAAGAAGTGAAGGACGGAGGAAAGGAGGGAGAAAAGAAGAAATGGGAGAAGAGAGAGGAGAGAAGGAAGAAAGGAAGTATGGATGGATGGATGGATGGAAGGAAGGAGAGAGGGAGGAAGAGAGGGAGGGAGGGAGGAAGAGAAGAGTAGAGAAGGGAAAGGAAGGAAGGAAGGGAGAGAAGAGAGAAGAGGAGAGAAGAGAGAAGGAAGAAAGGAAGGAAAGGAGAGAAGGAGGGAGGAAAGAAGGAAGGAATGGGAGGAGAGGAGAGAAGAAAGGAGGAGCATAAGAAGAAGAGAAGGATGGATGGATGGAAGGGGAGGGTAGGGAGGAAGCGAAGGAAGGAAAAAAAGAAAAAAGAAAGGCAGCGAAGGAGGGAGGAAAGAAGGAAGGAATGAGAGGAGAAGAGAAGAGAGGAGAGAACAGGAGGAAGAATAGAAGAAAGCATGGATGGAAGGAGGGAAGGGAAGGAAGAAAGAAGGAGGCTGGGAAAGAAAAAAAGCCGGGAGAAGGGTGGAAGAGCAGCAAAGGTGAGAAAGAAGAGAGGGAGAGAAGGAAGGAGGAAAGAAAGACATAAAGGCAAGAGGAGAGAAGGAACAAGGGAAGAAAGGATGGATTGAAAGAAGGAGGGAAGAAGAGCATGGAAGGAAAGCAAGAAAGGAGTGTCCTCTGCAGGTGAACATGCCCCAGATGCCTCCTTGGCGCAAGAGGCCTGCTCAGGCTGGGAAAGCCTTGCAAGGAAACATGCGGCGCGCATGGATTTATGGGCGAGTGGAGTCAGCCAAGCCAGATGGGAACCTTTCCTTAGCCCCATTTAGCCCTGCGGCTGGAAATGCCAGTTTTTATGATCCTCGGTGGCATTTTAAAAACCTGCCCTCTTTCCAAGGCGATCCAGGAGAGAGGCAAAGCGCATAAAACACCCAAAGGCACAACAGAAAAGACTCCTCCAAAGGTGCCAGGGCTTTGCAAGAAGGGGCTGGAGCATTGGTTGCTTTCATGCTCAGTGGATGTGGAGCAGGCATGGGCTAACTTTGTCTCGCCAGGTGTTTTGGACTGCAGCTCCCACCATTCCTAACAGCCTCAGGCCCTTTCCTTTTGCCCCTCCGCCGCTTAAGCAGTTTTGGACTGCAACTCCCATAAACATTTGTAAAGTGTGTCCCATTATCGGATTACATTTCCTGGTGTAAACCATGGTGTTTTGGACTGCAACTCCCACCATTCCTAACAGCCTGAGGCTGTTAGGAATGGTGGGAGTTGCAGTCCAAAACACCTGGTGGGACAAAGTTTGCCCAAGCCTTGAGCCAAAACCAGTGGTCAATGGTCTTGACCTTTCTTGACCTTTCCCAGGCCCCTCCGACTGACCGCTGTCTCTGTGTCCACTTGCAAAGAGACTCCATCTTCCCCTTGGAAGCTCCTCAATGACAGGCAGCTCCGACTTGCAAATTGTGCTGACGGTAATTTAATATAGTTTTTGCCAAAAAAAACCCTTTTTTTGCTCAGGTGCATAATTACAACAATTTGCATAGTATGCAAATTGGGTGCCCTTCCTGGAGGAAGCGGAATAATGCCGCAGCCCTGTGTCAGTCACCTTGCGATGTGCCAGGCTTTTCTTGGAGGGGGGTCTTTCTGCAAAATGTGCAAATGGTGCAAGGACGGAAACGTCAGTCCTTGCATCCCGGGGTCTTCCTTGGCCCCTGACCTCATCCCCCCCCCAACCTCAATTTGGCCTTGGCTTTGTCCCCCTCCCCACAAGCGCCAGCCTCCTTCCTCCAAGAATTTATCTCCCTCCCGCCGCCGCCTTCCAAGAACATATGGCTGCAATCCCCCTGAGCGGGACTTACATTTAGAGCATCTATTACTCAGATCAAGGTTAATCCTGAGTAATCTAATGGGGTGAAAAGGACTTTAAAGTCAATCTGCGTTAATCTCCGGAGGGCTGCGTGGCCTTAAAGGGCCATTTGGGCTTCCCGGGCTGGACAGAGGGGGCTTTTCCTTCACATTTGGGGCAAAACAAAGCCATTTGGGGGCCGGAAGAAGAGCCTGGGATGGATGAGCAAGCAGGGGGTCTTGGGGTTCTTGGTTAGAGGCCAGAGGAGAAGCCACAAAGGGGTCTTGTTTGGGATTCTGCAGCCAAATGCAACTACCCAAATGGGGGTCTCATCTTGAACCCCCTTTCCCTAGAAAGCATTTTCTGCGGATTGTGAGGCCACTTTGGGTTACAGTCAGAGCCAGCCCTAGGTAATTTTCAAGTGTAGGCGAATAGAATTTTGGCATCCCCGCCTCCCAAACAAATCGCTGAAAAATAAAAGCGTTGGATAAGCGAAAATGTTGGATAATAAGGAGGGATTAAGGAAAAGCCTATTAAACATTTATTTATTTATTTATTTATTTATTTTTCAAACTTATATGCCGCCACTCCCCTAGGGCTTGGGGCGGCTTACAAGAACCGGCTAAAATCAACAATTTAAAAACATCTTAAAAACATCCTAAAAGCACCTTTTAAAACATCAACAACAGAACTCAAAAGCCTGCAGAAACAGGTGTGTCTTACATGCCCTGCGGAAGGCCGACAAGTCCCGCAAGGCACGGACTTCAGGTGGCAAGGTGTTCCAGAGAGATGGAGCCACTACTGAAAAGGCTCTGCGACTAGTTGTTGTTAGACGCAAGGTCTTAAAACTGGGGACTTCCAACAGGTCTTGGTCCTCAGAACGGAGGGATCTCTGGGGTTTGTAGGGAGTGAGGCGGTCCCTCAGGTACATCGGCCCTAGACCATGTAAGGCCTTGAAGGTAAGCACCATCACTTTGAAAGTGATCCGGTGCTCAATTGGTAACCAGTGCAGCTGCCGTAAGATTGGTGTTATGTGGCATCTCATCGGGACTCCCACAAGGAGACGGGCAGCTGCATTTTGCACCAATTTGAGCTTCCGGATCACCGACACAGGAACATCAAATTACATTAAGATTTATTTATTTATTTATTTATTTACAGTATTTATATTCCGCCCTTCTTTCTCACCCCGAAGGGGACTCAGGGCGGATCACATTATGTACATACAGGGCAAACATTCAATGCCCATAAACACATTGAACCGAGACAGAGACAACAGACAGACAGACGCAGAGGCAATTTAACCTTCTCCTGAGGAGATGTTCGATTCTAGCCACAGGGGGGAGCAGCTGCTTCATCATCCACTGTGATGGCACTTCCTCATTCCAACGTTGTAAATTAGTTAACCTTGCCTCCCCACTTTTTTATAAGTGGTACCTTATTTCCTACTTGACAGATGCAACTATTTTTCGGGTTGCTAGGTTAGCAACGAGCAGGGGCTATTTTTTATTTTTATGGGCTGGCCTTGAACTCATGACCTCATGGTCAGAGTGATTTATTGCAGCTGCTCAACAGCCTGTGCCACAGCCCGGCCCCCAATAATAAGGAGGGGTTAAGGAAAAGCCTATTAAACAGCAAATTAGGTTATGATTCTACAAATTAAGCATCAAAACATCATGCTATTCAACAAATTGGACAGAAAAATCAGTTCAATATGCAGTAATGTTATGTTGCAATTACTGTATTTACGAATTTAGCACCAAAATATCATGATATATTGAAAACTTTGACACTGGGTGCTGTGCCAAAAGATCTCAGCCGGCATTTGGAAACAATAGGCATTGACAAAATTACGATCTGCCAACTGCAAAAGGCCACCCGACTGGGATCTGCACGCATCATCCGAAAATACATCACACAGTCCTTGACACTTGGGAAGTGTTCGACTTGTGATTTTGTGATACGAAATCCAGCATATCTATCTTGTTTGCTGTGTCATAATAATAATAATAATAATAATAATAATAATAATAATAATAATAATAATAATAATAATAATAGATATACAGCTTCTTGCTATCTGCTTTTGGGACCTCAGACACCCCCGAATCCCCCCTTCCTCTTCCTCTCCCTGGCACTGCAAGGCTCAGCATCCCCTCCGCTGCAGAGAGCCGCCCTCTGCCTGACTTTGCCTAATCCCTTTCGATAAGAAATTCCCTTTTAATCAGCTGTTCTGAGGGGGATGGGGTGGGTGAGCCCCCCTTTGCCCACAAGGCAGATGGGGAAGGGGGCTTCATTCTGCGCAGACCCCTCCCCTCCCCTCTATTCCTCCTCCACAGCCCCCTTGGCCTCCCTTCCACTTTCTGTCTTCATCTCAGGCCTCAACAACCAAGGAGCTGATTTCTTAAAAGCCTGAAACATCAGTAAGCAGGCGACCAGTCTTGGCTTGGGACTCTTGTAGGGAGGATCCAGCCACATGTTAAATCTGAACCCCTGCCCTGTGTCCTGCCTTCCTCCAGATGCTCTTGGACTACATCTCCCAGCAGCCTTAGTGATGCTTGTTGGTAATGGACGAGCCGTTAAGCTCTAATCACCCTCTTTATGAGGTAAATTCCCATTAAAATAGCAGAGTAAAAATATGCAACAGCGGTGAGACTTATGTGCAGTGTGAGTTTCGGAAGGCCTCTTTGTCATCAGGAAGGCAAAGGGATGCAAAGTTAGTTTTAAAGTTTAAAAGTATTTATTGAGGTAAAAAGAAATCCATTGGTGGATAGAAAAGGTTCAGACCTAACTAGCTAATCTATCCTATTCTAATACACATAGAGGGATTAAAATAACAAAGCTCTAGATGGCTACATCTTGCTAGTAGAGCGGACAGAGGTGCGTCCTCTCTGGAACAAAGCAGGAAGCTGGAAAAGAATGGCGACCAACCTCGTGGGTCTGTTCTTCTCTAGGGCCATAAACATTCCAAAAGCCAATTTGGGGTTATGTCAAGTTACGTCAAAGCCCTAGGAGAGATCACATTTCTAAAGCATCAAAGGGGTGGGTTGACCTAAACAGGACATGAGGGAGGAAACAATAGTGAATCTTATCTAGGCATGCTTTGGAAACGGGGAAAGGATTCCCTCAATCTAACTCTATCATCTATGTGACTACATTTAGACTTGAGTAGTCCAGGATGAATCCCAACAATGCTGACTCCGGCTGATGGGAACTGCAATCCAATGACACCTTCAGAAAGAGGCCAGATTTGCACACTGGGCAAAGACTAGGACCTGGGCCACGAGGAGGCCCGTCCAGGGTGTTGTTTCCAGCTGTTTTCAGATTCTCTAAAGACCTTTTGCATTCTCCACAGCAAAACACAACATGGTTGGGTGGCTGTGAGTTTTCCTGGCTGTATGGCGTGTTTGAGCTGCATTCTCTCCTGACATTTTGCCAGCCACAGATGCGGGTGAAATGTCAGGAGAGAATGCTACTGGAACATAGCCATGCAGTCAGAAGAACTTACATGATGTCAGAGATTCTGAACGCTGTCGACAACTCACAAAACAGGGTTCTGGTCACCATGTGTCATCAGAGTGTGATGGCAAAAGCTATTAAGAAGAGAGGAAATGCACAAACCTGGGAGAGTCTGCAACAGGTTGCTTTTGCCAGAGCCAACTGGAAGGAAAAGGTTCATCCCACTCTTTAAGCAGTGACTGGATGGCCATCTTTCGGGGGTGCTTTGAATGTGATTTTCCTACTTGGCAGGGGGTTGGGCTGGATGGCCCATGAGGTCTCTTCCAACCCTATGATTCTATGATTCTGCATTTCCTTTCCACCTTCAGAATCTATGGATTGCAAACTACTTTTGAACTCAAGTTTGCAGGAATGGAACTAAAGGCGTAAAGTGGAAGGAGGAGAGAGAAGCTGGGAAAGTGGGAGCAACAGAGGACGAACTGGGACTGTCCCATTCAAACTGGAAGAGCAGGAGGATGTGGCCTTGTTCATTATTATTATGTCTGCATTGCTGTGAGTTTTTCAGGCTGTAAGGCCATGTTCCAGCAGCATTCTCTCCTGACATTTCGCCTGCATCTGTGGCTAATGGCATCTACAAAAGTTCCATTTGCAATGAAGCAATTGGTGCATATATATACCTGTGGAATAATGTCCAGGGCGGGAGAAAGAGCCCTTGTCTGTGTAGATGTTGCAGTTAACAAGCTTGAATAGGATTGAGAGTAGCCATGAAGCTGCAAATTCAATCAGTGAGGGTATCTGTATAGAGGTAGCCATGCTGTTGTTGCCTGGAGGCACCCTGGCCGGGAGGTGCTCTCTGGCATTTGATTGCTTGCTGTCTGGAGTTCCCTGTTTCCGAGCGGTGTTTTTTATTTACTGTCTTGAGTCTGTTGTTTGTTAATACTAGTAGCCAGGTTTTGTTCATTTTCATGTTTCCCTCCTTTTTGTCGAAATTGGGAATGTGCTCGTACATTTCAATGCTTTCTCTGCATAGTCTGACATGACTACATCCGAACTGGCTTTAAACAGATAAGGGTTCTTTCTCCCACCCTGGAGAAAGGTATATATACACACCACTTATCTCACTTCCAGCACAACCTCTGAAGATGCCGTTAGCCACAGATGCAAGTGAAACATCAGGAGAAAATGCTGCTTGTATACATTGACCATTCAGCCCAGAAAACTCACAGCAGTCCAGTGATTCTGTCCATGAAAGTCTTTGACAATGAATATATACACTCCACTTGTCTCACTTCCAACACAACCTCCGAAGATGCCATTAGCCACAGATGCAGGCGAAATGTCAGGAGAGAATGCTGCTTGAATGCACTGGCCATCCAGCCCAAAAAACTCACAGCAGCACAATGATTCTGGTCATGAAAGCCTTTGACAATGACAATGTATATATACACTCCACTTGTCTCACTTCCAATAGAACCTCCGAAGATGCCATTAGCCACAGATGCAGGTGAAACATCAGGAGAGAATGCTGCTTGAATGCACTGGCCATCCAGCCCAAAAAACTCACAGCAGCACAATGATTCTGGCCATGAAAGCCTTTGACAATGACAATGTATATATACACTCCACTTGCCTCACTTCCAACAGAACCTCCGAAGTTGCCATTAGCCACAGATGCAGGTGAAACATCAGGAGAGAATGCTGCTTGAATGCACTGGCCATCCAGCCCGAAAAACTCACAGCAGCACAATGATTCTGGCCATGAAAGCCTTTGACAATGTATATATACACTCCACTTGTCTCACTTCTAACAGAACCTCTGAAGATGCCATTAGCCACAGATGCAGGCGAAATGTCAGGAGAGAATGCTGCTTGAATGCACTGGCCATCCAGCCCAAAAAACTCACAGCAGCACAATGATTCTGGTCATGAAAGCCTTTGACAATGACAATGTATATATACACTCCACTTGTCTCACTTCCAATAGAACCTCCGAAGATGCCATTAGCCACAGATGCAGGTGAAACATCAGGAGAGAATGCTGCTTGAATGCACTGGCCATCCAGCCCAAAAAACTCACAGCAGCACAATGATTCTGGCCATGAAAGCCTTTGACAATGACAATGTATATATACACTCCACTTGTCTCACTTCCACTAGAACCTCCGAAGATGCCATTAGCCACAGATGCAGGTGAAACATCAGGAGAGAATGCTGCTTGAATGCACTGGCCACCCAGCCCAAAAAACTCACAGCAGCACAATGATTCTGGCCATGAAAGCCTTTGACAATGACAATGTATATATACACTCCACTTGTCTCACTTCCAACAGAACCTCCGAAGTTGCCATTAGCCACAGATGCAGGTGAAACATCAGGAGAGAATGCTGCTTGAATGCTCTGGCCATCCAGCCCAGAAAACTCACAGCAGGCCAGTGATTCTGGCCATGAAAGCCTTTGACAATGTATTATTATTATTATTATTATTATTATTATTATTATTATTATTTTATTATGACACAGCAAACAAGATAGACATGCTGGATTTCGTATCACAAAATCACAAGTCGAACACTTCCCAAGTGTCTAGGACTGTATTATTATTATTATTATTATTATTATTATTATTATTATTATTATTATTATTAGTATGACACAGCAAACAAGATAGATATGCTGGATTTCATATTATTATTATTATTATTATTATTATTATTATTATTATTATTATTATTATTATTGTATGACACAGCAAACAAGATAGATATGCTGGATTTCGTATGACAAAATCACAAGTCGAACACTTCCCAAGTATCTAGGACTGTGTGATGTATTTTCGGATGATGCGTGCAGATCCCAGTAGGGTGGCCTTTTGCAGTTGGCAGATCGTAATTTTGTCTATTATTATTATTATTATTATTATTATTATTATTATTATTATTATTATTACGGTATACCCTGCTTTTTTTTCTCTCCGCAAGGAAACTCAAGATAGAAAAGGTGCAAGGCTTTCTTGCCTTCGGCCTTCTAGGAAAGTAACTGTCGCCGTCTCCTTTGGATTTATTTATTTCGAGGCTGCCTTTTAATTCCTTTCAGGGCTTTGCCTTGTGTTTTATCTTCCTTGTGTTTTACAGTTTCCCTTCCATTTTCTGTCTCTTTGAACAAGGGGAGAAAGGCAATAGAAGCAGGCAGGCGGATAAATAAATGTGGCTTTTATTGTCTCTTGCAGCAGAAAGGAAAGGAGTGGAATGAATGGAGAGGAGCAAAAGGCATGGGCCAACTTCGGCCCTCCGTCCAGGTGTTTTGGACTGCAACTCCCACCATTCCTAACAGCCTCAGGCCCCTTCCTTTTGCCCCTCCGCCGCTTAAGCAGTTTTGGACTGCAACTCCCATAGACATTTGTAAAGTGTGTCCCATTATCGGATTATATTTCCTGGTGTAAACCGCTTAAGCGGCGGAGGGGCAAAAGGAAAGGGCCTGAGGCTGTTAGGAATGGTGGGAGTTGCAGTCCAAAACGCCTGGACGGAGAACCAAAGTTGGCTCATGCCTGATCCACAAAGCTGCTGGGCCCCCCGCCCCCCAAATCCCCATCTCCCCGGCCCTTTTTCGGGAGGCGGCGTCTCCGCTAAACGATGCAAAAATGATTTAATGGAGGCAGCTAATCAAGGAGGCCAAGAGAGACGCCGCCGCGGCTCGGCGCAGATACAAGATTCAATTAAAATGCAGCCTTTGTGGGCCTCACCATTTTAATTTTCCACAAATTAGCTTTAAAAAAGGTATGGAAATGAAGATATTAGATTTTTCTCCCCTCTCTCTCTTATAAAGTCAAAAGCAAAAAAAATAAAAAAATAAAAAATAAAAACCCTTTGAGGATTATATTAGCAATTCCTCTCCAAAAGCCAAGGCCGGGCCCAGCGATGCCTCCCTCCCAAGCAGATGTCTCTCCTCTTGCAGATGGGAGAGACAGGCAGGCTCTCTTCCACCTTCACAGCTGGCAGAAAGGGGTTGAGTGGCCCTCCTTTATCCTGGGTGGCCCTTGCAATGCTGAGGCTTGAGAAAGAGGCCTCACAAGGGACCCTAGTGTGGATTGTAGGTCTGTGGTGGGGAGAATGCCTTGGCAGTCCATGGGAAAGGGACTTTGGAGCCTTAGTGGACCACAAGCCCAACATGATGCAAGAGTGTGATTGTTGTCAAACACAGCACCCCCCCCCCCCTCAAAAGATATATAGTTCGCCAAGGTCAGAATGAAATTGTCAGGACACAGACTCCTCTTAAAGTGCCACATGCACAAGTAGTATTAACAAAATCAAAACAGTAGATGGGAACCAAAATTCTGAGGGCTTGACTGAACAAAGGATGCCCCCAGGCAGAGGCGGTCCAACCACCAGGCAATCTAGGCATTTGCCTGTGGCGCCATCGTCCCGGGGGCGCTGTTGAGGCCCCTGGGTGGGTGGTGCCACCCCCCGCCTCCTTCACCTTCAGGACGGACCTTCCTGCCGCGGCCTGGGCCTTGTCACCATGCATCCCGCGCGGCCTGCCCCCACCATGCGGCCCATGCAGCCTGGCCACACCTCCTGGCCCGTGCAGCCTGGCCACGCTTCCCAGCCCGCGCGGCCTGGCCACACCTCCTGCTGTGGCCTGGCCGCCTGGGCCTTGCCGCCATGCGGCGTGCCCCAGCCCACGTGGCCTGGCCACGCCTCTCACGCCACGCGGCCTGGCCACGCCTCCCACATGGCCTGGCCCTTCCCGGTGTGGCCTGGCCCTTCCTGGCATGGCCTGGGCCTTGCTGCCATGCAGCCCGCGCGACCTGGCCTCGCCATGAACCCCACACCATGCAGCACCACCCCACGTGCTGCGGGGGTGGGCGCAAAAATTACCTTTGCCTACTACATTAAAATACCTAAGGACGGCTCTGCCCCCAGGCATGAGACAAAACATTTCCAATGCTAATTTGGGTGATTAACTGAAACATTAATGCTGGCTCCCAGTGACAAAGGACTCTTGCCACACCCTGGACTCTCCACAGATATATATTCTTTCCTTTCCTTACTTAGCTTATCCATACCTCACAACCTCTGAGGATGCCTGCCATAGATGTGGGTGAAACGTCAGGAGAGAATACTTCTGGAACATGGCCACACAGCCCAAAAGACATACAACAACCCTGTGATCCCGGCCATGAACGCCTTCGACAACACAGTATTAACAAATGTTTATTAATTGAAGTACTGAACTCAAAAACACTTAACTTCAGTATTATAAACAAAAGGAAAACGTTTCTGCATCAAATAAGGCACTTAAACAGGAGCAGAGAGATAATCCAGATTATCTAGCCTGATAATCCGGTTTAAACACAGTCAAAACGTTCCAAAAAGCAACCGCCACGCTATGCTGTGGCACAGAGAGTCAGGAAAGAGCTAAATGCTCTCAAAACAATGCTAGAAGTCAAGCCTAGTACCAAAAGGCACAAAGGAAGCCAAAATGCCAATTCAAAGGGGCAAGTGCTGTCGTTGTCAAAAGCAAGCCGAATTCAGGAGCCAGTGGAAGCCAGGAACGCCAAGCCAGAAATACCGAAGTGGAGATAAACGGAGCCGTTGTCAGGAAGCAAACCGGAGTCAGGAGCCAGAAACGCCAAGCCAGAAACGCCAAGCCAGAAACGCCAAGCCAGAAACGCCAAAGCAGGGATGCCAAAGCAGGGACGCCAAAGCTGCAAACGCTGAAGCAGGAGCAAACGATGTCGTTGTCAGGAAACAGACCGGAGTCAAAGAGCCAGAAACGCCAAACGGAACACCAAAGCAGGGAACGCTGAAGCAGGAGCAAACAATGTCGTCGTCAGGAAACGGACTGGAGTCAAGGAGCCAGAAACGCCAAACGGAACGCCAGAGTAGGAATGCCAAAGCAGTCGTCAAGCAGGAGTGCCAAAGCAGAGAGTAATCCGGATTCAGGAACACACGAAGCTGTACAGCCAGGACCCAAGGAGACAGGCAGCAACAAAGCAACGTCCCAAAAGACACCTTGCCTTCTGCAAGGAGCCTCCATTTCCAATTCCACTTTTAACTTACTCCTCGTAGCCTGATGGTGATGAGTTCTTAATGTTCATGTGGTCTGCCCTTGTTTTTATTGTCTCCTTGTTTTATTTTGTAATGGATATTATTTACTGTATTGCTTATTGTATTGTGTTGTGCTGTTCTTTTATATGCTGTTTACATTGTATTGTTTTGGGCATGGCCCCATGTAAGCCGCCCCGAGTCCCCGTTGGGGAGATGGTGGCGGGGTATAAATAAAGTTTTATTATTTATTATTATTATTCTCCACCCTGTCATCATTATCCACAGCTGATCTTTATCTCATATGTGAACCTCGCCCATAAGTCCTCCAACTACTCCATCTTTGTTCAAGACTTAGATCTCCCCATGTCCCTGGCATATCAGCAGTTTGCCAGTCTTCTGATGCACCCTCATGTGCACACACATTTACTTGAGTCCAGTCAGCAGTATCTTCCATCCCACTCCCAGACCCATCATCCCTGGAAAAACCCTCAAACGTTTCATCTTCCGTGGGAGCAGTAAGTATTTCCCGGATCTTCTTCCTTTCCCTCTCCTCATCAGACTCTTGCTCTCGAGTTGACCTCTTAGTTCCTCTACTCTCTGTCAACTCATCATCCTCTATCATCTCCTCTTCCTCACTAGAGAATCCCTCAAATGTTTCATCCTCAGAAGGAGCCATAAGTATTTCACGAATCCGTTTTACCTGCTGTTCCTCATCAGACACCTGTTTCCTATTGCCCCTTTTCCTCCTACTAGCAGTAGTACCAGAACTGCCTCTTGGCCCAACTACAACAGAAATACAGTAGCACCCTTCCCCTTATACAGTAGAGCCCCCGTTATTCGAGATAAATGGGCGGGCCTGATATTGGATAACCGAATGGCTCGGATAGGGCGAGGGCTCGCCGAGGGACGTCTCCTTGGATCTCCCTTGATGTTGTGACTCAGCCTCTGTGTGATTCTGGGATGCAGTTTCAAGATGATGGGATTCAGGTTCAGGATGAGTTTCGAGATGACTCTGATGGGAATTATGGGATTCAGGTGCAGAGTGTTCCTGCTGTGGAAAATGAGGAGCAGGGAGGCTTTCCCATGGGAAGAAATGATGTTGTTAATGAGGATGGTTCTCGGGTACAAAAAGCAGGAAGGGAGAGCAGCTCCCAGCCTCAGCCTGATAACACTAACGAGCCCTGTGGCCTTGATGATGGGGCCGCATCTCTGGATCGAGCTAGTCATTTGGAATTTTGGGAGTTGCACAGATGTTTTAGAATAGCAAATAAGAGGGAGGTCAAAGGGCAAAGAAATGCCTTCATGTTATGGTATTAAAGCAGTCGGCTGAGAGGGAAATCTTCATCAAAGCAATTTCCTCACTTGAATCAAGAACCAAGACAGCTTTCCTGTGTTATCTTATGGCTTGGATGTATCCTCGTGTCTGGGACTTTGGTGTCTATTGAAAGGACTTTGCTTTATGTCTATTGTTTCTAGGGATTTGTTTCTTACAGTCTTGATTTTGCAACTATCTTTTGGAACTAAACTTTTGCCTTTTATGAACGGCCTTTTCTCTATTTCCTAATAAACTACAAAAGACTACATTCTGTGTGCAGCCTGGTGTCTTTAGCAAGGTGAAGCTAACCTGAGGTGCGACACTTGGCCAGGCCCTTGCTGGAGGAAAAGGTTTCCTCCAGCAATGGCCTGGCTGAGGAAAACCCGCGGCACGTTCCTCGTTTCTCAGAGGGACAGGCCTTTTCTGAAGCAAGGGCCTGTCCCTCCGAGAAAAGCGGAGAGCGCCCCGGATCTCCCTTGGCCAGGCCCTTGCTGGAGGAAAGAGTTCCCCCTAGCAATGGCCTGGCCGAGGAAAACCCACGGCATGCTTCTGTCCCTCCAAGAAACGCCAAGTGCGCCCCAGATCTCCCTCAGCCAGACCCTTGCTGGAGAAAAGAGTGTCCTCCAGCAAGGGCCTGGCTGAGGGAGATCCGGGGAGACATCCCTCAGCAAGGGCTCACCCCTTGTGAAGCAGTCTACGAGTGCTACTGCCTAGCAGCGCTTGTGGGGTGCTTCCCAAGGGGCGAGGGCTTGGCCCAGAGAAGCAGCCCACGAGCGCTGCTGCAGCAGCGATCGCGGGGCGCTTCCGGGGTGCTTGCTCCTCCCTCTCCATCTCCTCCCTTTGCTCGAGAAAAGGAGAGGGAGAGGGAGGGGCACTCCTGGCAGCTCCTCGGATGATACGGATGTTGGGAATCACCCTGGACTACTCAAGTCTCAATGTAGTCAGATAGATGATAGAGTTAGATTGAGGGAATCCTTTCCCCATTTCCAAAGCATGCCTAGATAGGATTCACCATTGTTTCCTGCTTCCCGTCCTATTTCGGTCAGCCCACCCTTTGATGTTTCTAGAAATGTGATCTCTCCTAGGGCTTTGACGTAAATTCCCCAATTTGGCCTTTGGAATGTTTATGGCCCTAGAGAAGAAGAGACCCAGTAGGCTTGGTCACCATTCCAGCTTCCTGCTTTGTTCCAGAGAGGACGCACCTCTGTCCTCTATTAGTCAAGATGTAGCTATCTATACTTTGTTATTTTAATCCGTCTATGTGTATTAGAACAGGATAGATTAGCTAGTTAGCTCCAAACCGTTTCTATCCATCAATGGATTTCTTTTTACCTCAATAAATGCTTTTAAACTTTAAAGCTAACTTTGCATTCCTTTGCCTTCCTGAAGACACAGAGGCCTTCCAAAACTCACACTGCGTAAGTCTCACCGCTGCAATTTTTACTCTGCTATTTTAATGGGAATTTACCTCATAAAGAGGGTGATTAGAGCTTAACGGCTCGTCCATTCCCAACAACGGATACTCAGTTAACTGGAGCTCGGTTAACCGGGGTTCTACTGTATTGATATGGAATTTAGGCCGCAATGAAGTGAGAGGGGACTGCCTGGTGAGCATGAATGCCAACCATCATTAATAACCAACGTTCCAGATCAAAGACTCTGAAGCGAAGATATAGGAAAGAGGTGTTTATTTGCATTGACGATGTAAACTACCATATTCAATGCTGTGTTTTAACCCTGTTTTTGACGATATCTAAATGTATATGTTTCTATTCTATTCTGATGCTTGTACATTTTCTGTTGCTGGTCATCGACTGTAATAAATAAATATGTATTTGCATCTTGTGAGATCCTGCTCCAAAATTACAAGCATAAGAGAGCATGTGCTCTGCACAACAGTTTTTATACAACCAGGTCCAGTGTTCCAGTTTGAACCATCCCTCTTCTCTTTCCCATTGGCTGAGCTCAGGTGATGAATGAATGAATAAGCCCACCAGACATGTGGTCTGTAATGTGTTTATAAAATTTTACAGCACTTTATCATTGCTCCTCACTCTATATGTCTTAGCATTTTAATGGAACCGTCCCCTCGTTTGACCCCTTCTGCCTTAAGTTTACTTACGGACCCTCTCAGAGTCCTTGCACTAGTTACCCTCTGTTATATGTGCAATTGATGCTAAGTTTTTAAGAAACTATTATGTAATGTGCATATTTTATTGCTGTATTATGTTAAACTACTGTTTAAAATCACTCTTTTTATGTATAGCTATGTTGTTGTGTTGGGCTTGTCCCTGTGTAAGCTGCCCCGAGTCCCTTCGGGAAGATGGTGGCAGGATACAAGAATAAAGTTGTTGTTGTTGTTGTTGTTGTTGTTGTTGTTATGTGGCTGGAAATTCCCTCCCCGTTGCACCCTAGCACTGAGACACCCTTTCATCCATCACCACACCAAAGTCCAATGATCCAGTAATAAAATGTTTATTTGGAGAAAAAGGGGGAAAGGGAAAATCCAAAAGAAACAGTCAGGATATAAAATGCAATACACAAAATAAGTTCAGAAGCAGTAATCCAAAAATGCCAGGGTAAACCCCAAAACCAAGGGATCCAAAAACGCAGAATTAATTCAATGTATTTCCATGAACATGAACACAGGAACCTCTCCAAAGGTACGTAAACATAGACAGGAATATGAAGCAAGTATCTTGACAACACAGGAACTAGGAACTTGGAAACACGAACAGGAGACCGATCCCAGTTAGCAATATTGTCTCTTCTGACATAATTGAAGCCAAACCACTTAATTTAAACCCATCCAGGTACCCATGACCTCATACCTAACACACCTGGACTTCAAGGTCTTATCTCGAATCCGCTGGGAATATCTCGTTTGCCTGCTTTCCATGCCCTGCATTCCCAAGTTTACTCTACACTCCCTTGAAAGCTCCTCATCTTCTCAAGGCCTTTTCTCAAGGGAACTGGTTCTTTTCAGTTTCCCCTGTTGCCTGAGAACTATCTGAAGGATTCCAAACATCAGCCTGGAATTTTCCCTGAACACTCACAGACACCTCATTTTGAAACCCATCATCCCCCTCATTCTCTGAACATTCAGAAAAATCCTCTGATGCTTACCAGACTACAACACTCCCAGCTAGGCAGGGAAAGCTCTGTGAGTGGAGAGGAGTCTCCAGGAAGGGCTGCCATTCCAGGCTAGCAGGGGTCCAGGGTGGGGATGGTGGGATTGTGAGACCCAGGCCCTGGAGAACAATGGAAGCTGATTTCTGTAGCCGATGAGATTCGAGCGTGAATCACATGGAGTTTAGTCCAACTGAGAGCCTTTAATGGACGTTTAGTCCAGACTCTGCTTCGATTGCATGGAGCTCAGGCTCTTTAATCGGCACTCGTCCAAACCAGCACATGTCTCGTGGACCCTGGCCCACAGCAGGAGGTCTCTCTAGGGAAAACGAAGTATCCAGGTAAGCAAGATAAAACATTATGATGCTACATTGTGACTCCATGACACCCTCTATCCCTAACTTTGCTGTATTCTAGGTCGCAATTTTTCTTGTTATTAATACCAATGTGCGCACATGTGCAGGAGCTAAATGATTAAAAGGAGAAAGGAAATAACCTTTACAACCCCTTCTTGCATGCCCACTGTGCCGCCACTTCGGCACCCCCAGACCCTTGCTTCTCCGTACATTTTTCTGACTGTAAACTACATTTCATTTCATTTCGTTCAAATGAATGTATTAAATAAAAGGCAAACTACAGTGAACTGTCTTAACCTCTGCCCAGGGCAGGCCCAAGGTAATTTTCAAGTGTAGGCGAACAGAATTTTGGAACACCCCCCCCCCCAAACCAATCACTGAAAAATAAAAGCGTTGGATAAGCAAAAATGCTGGATAATAAGGAGGGATTAAGAAAAAGCCTAAATAAAGAACAACACTCTGAAAACAGGGGAAATCCAGACAGGAACCAATCTGGGCCAGCTAACACCTCCCAACCAAGGATGCCTCCCCCAGGGAGGAAGCAGCCAGGCTTTGAATCTGCAAGGCCATTAAATGCTAATCAATCTGGCCAATTGCAACATTCACACTAGCCTCAAACAGACAAGAGCTCTTTCTTCCACCCTGGACTTTCCACAGATATATAAACCCCACTTACATAGCTTCCATCAGACCTCACAACCTCTGAGGATGCCAGGAGCGCCTCAACTGCGCCCCCAACAAAACGGCGCCAAAGGCAAGTGCCTAGTTCGCCCGGCGGTTGAACCGCCTCTGTCTCTGCCTGACCCCTGGACAAAGCCAAAAATCCTGGAATTTCCTTCAACCCCTCAGGCAAAGATGTAGCAGAGACAATTATCACCTGGATATTTTCTTTTGGTAACTAAGATGAAGGCCTTGTGTTGGTGAGAAAGAAGACTCCCCATCTCCTGATTTATCAGCCAGCTTCATGTGAAGCACTCATTTTTAATGTTGGACGACATAATGCCTTTCTTCAGAGCAATTGTAAACATTTCAAAGGGAGAGGAGAGCAAAGCATCTTGAACAAAGAGAAGGAATTTATTCTTTTCAGGATGGCAGGGAATGTTTGTTTTATGTGTTCAGGTTCCTGCACGGTATGTATTTTGCGGATGTTGTCTTTTGTACTTTTGTCCCTTTCTGGAGAAACCCTTTCAGACCCCCAGGAAGGAGCCTGGCTGTGCATCAGGTGGAAGGAGGGAGCCGGGCTCTTTCTCTCGGGAAAGGGATTCATGCAGAAAGGGATGGAAGGGTGCGGTTTCTCATGCAAATATGTTGTGGTTGTATGCAGAGGCGGTCCAACCACCAGGCAATCTAGGCATTTGCCTGTGGCGCCATCGTCCCGGGGGCGCTGTTGAGGCCCCTGGGTGGGTGGCGCCACCCCCCGCCTCCTTCACCTTTGGGACGGACCTTCCTGCCGCGGCCTGGGCCTTGTCACCATGCATCCCATGCGGCCTGCCCCCACCATGCGGCCCATGCAGCCTGGCCACACCTCCCGCCGTGGCCTGGCCACCTGGGCCTTGCCGCCAAGCAGCGTGCCACGGCCCACGTGGCCTGGCCACGCCTCCCACGCCACGCTGCCTGGCTACGCCTCCCATGTGGCCTGGCCCTTCCCGGTGTGGCCTGGCCCTTCCCAGCACGGCCTGGGCCTTGCTGCCATGCAGCCCACGCGACCTGGCCTCGCCATGAACCCCACGCCACATGGCACCACCCCACGTGCCGCGGGGGTGGACACAAAAATTACCTTTGCCAACTACATTAAAATACCTAAGGACGGCTCTGGTTGTATGTTCTGCTTATTGCACAAAACCCATCATAGTTTCTGCCACCCCAGACACAAAAATCCCATACTTTTCCCCAATCAAAAACCCACTAAGGGACCCTTGTTTTCCTCAATCAAATTTGGGGGTCTCCCCAGAGCCCTTCCCCAACTATGCCCCTCCTATCCTGGGGGGAAACGGGACACAAAATGGGGGGGGGGAATTAACTCTACCACCCCCCTTCAAGTTTTGGCCAGGAGCTTCCCATTTGCAGCTGATGGAGTTGGCACAGGGCCGCGGAAGGAAGCGCAAGATTAGTCGGAGGCGCAGTAAAAGGGAAAACCAAATGGGCTGGCTTCATTTCTGAGAAACCTTAATTAAGAAGCAGGCTTGTTCCAGTCCAGTTGCTCTAATTACTTGTGCTTAAGTGTCCCCCAGAGCCTGGCTGGCCAGACGGAGCCCATTGGGCTTGGGAGAGAAAGAGGACTCGGGGTTTACCAGAAGGCAATGTGGGGGGGGGGGGGGAGGGAGACCCTCATAGGCTGAGGAGACCCCCTCCTCCTCCTCCTCCTCCTCCTCCTCCTCTTCTTCTTCTTCCTCTTCTTCTCCTCTTCTTCCTCTTTTTCCTCTTCTTCTCTTCTTCCTTCTCCTCCTCCTCCTCCTCCTCTTTTTCCTCTTCTTCCTCTTTTTCCTCTTCTTCTCCTCTTCCTCCTCCTCCTCCTCCTCTTCTTCTTCTTCTCCTACTTCCTCTTTTTCCTCTTCTTCTCCTCTTCCTCCTCCTCCTCCTCCTCCTCCTCCTCCTCTTCTTCTTCTTCTTCTCCTACTTCCTCTTTTTCCTCTTCTTCTCCTCTTCCTCCTCCTCCTCCTCCTCTTCTTCTTCTTCTTTTTCTTCTTCTTCCTCTTTTTCCTCTTCTTCCTCTTTTTCCTCTTCTTCTCCTCTTCCTCCTCCTCCTCCTCCTCTTCTTCTTCTTCTTCTTTTTCTTCTTCTTCCTCTTTTTCCTCTTCTTCCTCTTTTTCCTCTTCTTCTCCTCTTCCTCCTCCTCCTCCTCCTCTTCTTCTTCTTCTTTTTCTTCTTCTTCCTCTTTTTCCTCTTCTTCTCCTCTTCCTCCTCCTCCTCCTCCTCTTCTTCTTCTTCTTCTTTTTCTTCTTCTTCCTCTTTTTCCTCTTCTTCCTCTTTTTCCTCTTCTTCTCCTCTTCCTCCTCCTCCTCCTCCTCTTCTTCTTCTTCTCCTACTTCCTCTTTTTCCTCTTCTTCTCCTCTTCCTCCTCCTCCTCCTCCTCCTCCTCCTCCTCTTCTTCTTCTTCTTCTCCTACTTCCTCTTTTTCCTCTTCTTCTCCTCTTCCTCCTCCTCCTCCTCCTCTTCTTCTTCTTCTTTTTCTTCTTCTTCCTCTTTTTCCTCTTCTTCCTCTTTTTCCTCTTCTTCTCCTCTTCCTCCTCCTCCTCCTCCTCTTCTTCTTCTTCTTCTTTTTCTTCTTCTTCCTCTTTTTCCTCTTCTTCCTCTTTTTCCTCTTCTTCTCCTCTTCCTCCTCCTCCTCCTCCTCTTCTTCTTCTTCTTTTTCTTCTTCTTCCTCTTTTTCCTCTTCTTCTCCTCTTCCTCCTCCTCCTCCTCCTCTTCTTCTTCTTCTTCTTTTTCTTCTTCTTCCTCTTTTTCCTCTTCTTCCTCTTTTTCCTCTTCTTCTCCTCTTCCTCCTCCTCCTCCTCCTCTTCTTCTTCTTCTTTTTCTTCTTCTTCCTCTTTTTCCTCTTCTTCCTCTTCTTCCTCTTCTTCTCCTCTTCCTCCTCCTCCTCCTCCTCTTCTTCTTCTTCTCCTACTTCCTCTTTTTCCTCTTCTTCTCCTCTTCCTCCTCCTCCTCCTCCTCCTCCTCCTCCTCCTCCTCTTCTTCTTCTTCTCCTACTTCCTCTTTTTCCTCTTCTTCTCCTCTTCCTCCTCCTCCTCCTCCTCCTCTTCTTCTTCTTCTTTTTCTTCTTCTTCCTCTTTTTCCTCTTCTTCCTCTTTTTCCTCTTCTTCTCCTCTTCCTCCTCCTCCTCCTCCTCTTCTTCTTCTTCTTTTTCTTCTTCTTCCTCTTTTTCCTCTTCTTCCTCTTTTTCCTCTTCTTCTCCTCTTCCTCCTCCTCCTCCTCCTCCTCCTCCTCCTCCTCCTCTTCTTCTTCTTCTTCTTCTTCTCCTACTTCCTCTTTTTCCTCTTCTTCTTCTCTTCCTCCTCCTCCTCCTCCTCCTCTTCTTCTTCTTTTTCTTCTTCTTCCTCTTTTTCCTCTTCTTCCTCTTTTTCCTCTTCTTCTCCTCTTCCTCCTCCTCCTCCTCCTCCTCCTCCTCCTCCTCCTCCTCTTCTTCTCCTCCTTCTTCTTCTTCTTCTTCCACTTCCTCTTCTTCTCCTCTTCTTCATTCTTCTCCTTTTCTTCTTTGTCCTCCTCTTTTCCCCCCTCCTCTTCTTCCTCATTCACCTAATCCTTTTCCTCCTCCTCTTCTTCTTTCTCCTCCTCCTAGAATCCTAGAGTTGGAAGAGACCTCATGGGCCATCTAGTCCAACCCCATTCTGCCAAGAAGCTGGAAATCGCATTCAAAGCACCCCCGACAGATGGCCATCCAGCCTCTGTTCCAAAGCCTCCAAAGAAGGAAGGAGCCTCCACCACAGTCCGGGGGAGAGAGTTCCACTGTCGAACAGCCCTTCTCACAGTGAGGAAGTTCTTCCTGATGTTCAGGTGGAATCTCCTTTCCTGTAGTTTGAAGCCATTGCTCCATTGTGTCCCAGTCTCCAAGGCAGCAGAAAACGAGCCTGCTCCCTCCTCCCTAGGACTTCCCCTCACCTCTTGATCCCTGGCCCTCATCATGTCTCCTCTCCACCTTCCTTCTGCAGGCTAAAAAGGTCCTATAATCTGCACAAGTCCTTTCCCTGCCCTCTCCAATCTGATCACCATTTCCTAGTTCTGTTTGTTGATGTTGGTTGATGTATTTTTATGTATTTTATGATGTTTTTACTCCACTGGTTTTAATTGTTTTAACTGATTTCTTATATGTTTTTATGTTTTTAATTGTGTTTTAGCTTGTAATCTTTGCTTATGCTGGGTTTGGTCCATTTGGAAGCTGCCTCAAGATGGTGGCGGGATATAAAAATAAAGTTATTATGATTATTATTATTATTGACACAACAACATAGTATGACACAACAAACAAGATAGATATCCTGGATTATTTATTATTATTATTATTATTATTATTATTATTATTATTATTATTTTATTGTATGACACAGGAAACAAGATAGATATGCTGGATTTCGTATCACAAGATCACAAGTCGAACACTTCCCAAGTGTCTAGGACTGTGTGATGTATTTTTGGATGATGCGTGCAGATCCCAGTAGGGTGGCCTTTTGCAGTTGGCAGATCGTGATTTTGTCAATGTCTATTGTTTCCAAATGCCAGCTGAGATCTTTTGGCACGGCACCCAATGTGCCGATCACCACCGGGACCACCTGTACTGGTTTCTGCCAGAGTCTTTGAAGTTCAATCTTGAGGTCCTGATAGTGGCTGAGTTTTTCCTGTTGTTTTTCGTCAATGCGACTGTCACCTGGGATGGCAACATCAATGATCCAAACCTTTTTCTTTTCCACCACTGTGATGTCTGGTGTGTTGTGTTCCAGAACTTTGTCAGTCTGGATTCAGAAGTCCCACAGTATCTTTGCATGTTCATTTTCCAATACTTTTGCAGGTTTGTGATCCCACCAGTTCTTTGCTGCTGGGAGGTGGTACTTGAGGCATAAGTTCCAATGAATCATTTGGGCCACATAGTTGTGTCTCTGTTTGTAGTCAGTCTGTGCAATTTTCTTACAGCAGCTGAGGATATGATCCATGGTTTCGTCGGTTTCTTTGCACAGTCTGCATTTTGGGTCAACAGCTGATTTTTCAATCTTGGCCTTAATTATTATAATTTATTATTATTATTATTATTATTATTATTATTGTTATTATTATTATTTTATTGTATGACACAGCAAACAAGATAGATATGCTGGATTTTGTATCACAAAATCACAAGTCGAACACTTCCCAAGTGTCTAGGACTGTGTGATGTATTATTATTATGATTTTATTATGTCACAGCAAATAAGATAGATATGCTGGACATAATAAAATAATAATAATAATAATAATAATAATAATAATAATAATAATAATTATTAATATTATTATTGTCCACCAGCCTGCAGAGGATGCAATTCTGCACAAACTGGGAAACTGTCCTGGAGACATCCCATGAGGGTCCTTTGTGGGGAATTTGTGGCACTGAAGTGGGCCAACCTGGGTAAGGGGCTTATGAAGGGGGAGGCGGGTGGGTGGAAGGCGGAGAGGCCCACTTTATCGAGGAATGAGTCCCTGGCGCTCCATTATAAATGGCTAACCATGAATATAAATCACAATTGCGTGTGTCAGCAGCCACCAGGCAGCCTCAGCCAAACAGAAAAATAATCAGTTTATAACAAATAAATGTAATTTTTCACCAGTTCTACAGCCGTTCTTCTACGCCCATTGGCTGTTGAGGGTCTGCGACAGGATTTGGGGGAAAGAGCTCCCTTCTGCCATAGGGTCTGGAGTTAATGGGGTCTGGGTGCAAGTGATACGTGGCACACACACTCAGTTTACAGAAAGGGAGTTCTTGTGGGCATGGGGGCACCCGCTTGGCCAATGCTTCTCCGTGCACGCTTGGTTTCATTGCTCGCCACGGAACCAATGGATTAAACCCTTGTGCCAGCTGGACTCCTGTCCTGAAGGTTGGGTTGCTAACCTGAAGGTTGCTGATTCAAATCCTTGCTGAGCTCCCTTCTGTCAGCTCTAGCTTGCAGGGACATGAGAGAAGCCTCTCAGCAGGATGGTAACACATCCGGGCATCCCCTGGGCTGTTAATGTGGGATTTGTGTATTGATAGTGTTTAAATGCAATTTGTGCCATGCTTGTATTGCAACTGATTGCATCATCAAGCATCATCATCCAGCATCATCACCCAATTAACTCTTTTGTGGAAAGAGTAATAATAATAATAATAATAATAATAATAATAATAATAATAATAGTAATAATAATAATAATAATAATATAGTAATAATATAATAATATACTACAATAATAATAGAATATTAATAGAATGAATATATAATGAATAGAATGAATATATATATAGTGCATAATTCCCATGGAGTAAACAACAAAACCACTGGACCAAATCACACCAAATTTGGCCACAAAAGACATTAGTCATCCAATCAATCTGCATGCGGCAGTGTGTCAGCAAAAATGACTAGGCGTGTCAGTGCTGACACGCGTGTCATAGGTTGGCCATCACTGATATAGGGCAAACATTCAATGCCCATAAACACATGGAACTGAGACAGAGACAGACAGACGCAGAGGCAATTTAACCTTCTCCTGAGGGGATGTTCTATTCTGGTCACAGGGGGAGCAGCTGCTTCATCATCCACTCTGACGGAACTTCCTCATTCCAACGTTGTAAATTAGTTAAACTTGCCTCCCCACTTTTTTTTTTAATAAGTGGTACCTTATTTCCTACTTGATAGATGCATCTATCTTTCGGCTTGCTAGGGGCTGGCCTTGAACTCATGACCTCATGGTCAGAGTGATTTATTGCAGCAGGCTACTCACCAGCCTGCACCACAGCCCGGCCCCAAAGCAACCAAAGATGGATGGCCATCTGTCGGGGTTGCTTTGAATGCGATTTTCCTGCTTCTTGGCAGGATAGGGTTGGACTGGGTGGCCCACCAGGTCTCTTCCAACTCTAGGATTCTATGAAATCTCTAACCCACTTTAGGAAAGACAGGGGCCCATTCATTGTGTTCCTCCAGCAAAGATGGGGCTTAACCTCCACCACTGTTTCCTTTCACACCCATATTGAAAAGGGACCGTTGGTACATCCTTTCCTGCATAATGATCACAATACTCTTCTAGCCCAAGAGTGCCATTATTATGTGAGAAAGGATGTACCAGTGGTCCCTTTTCACTAAATGGGTGTTGAAAACTGAGAATATAGCCAACAGACAAAGAATGCAAAGCCCTTAGATTAGATAATGGAGATGGTCTGTAGTTATTGTTGTTTATGTTTAGGATATAGTACGGTAGTATTATTCTAGAAAAAGTTTTTTTAAAAATATTCTGTTGCTGATGATGTTGTTTTTTAAAATCTGTCTTAATCTATATCTATATCTATATTCTGTTCTATTCTATATCCATAATAAAAATGAAAACCCGTGTGTATGTGGCACGGATATCCGCTCACACAGACAGCCTCCGGTCTCCACAAATAGACTCCAGTTCCCAGTGCCGAGGAGCCACTAAGTCACTCTTTTCCACTGACATTGCGGTTACAGTGAGCGCCATGAACTTGTATCCCAACCCCTGCCAATGTCCTTCCCAAACACTACGGCCCACCACCCAAGGAATGCTTTTGTTTGGGGACCATTTCATCCCAGATTTTGCATTTTCCTCCACCACAGGCAGGCATCCCAGGGTTCTCCATTGGTGTGAAATTTGCATGATCCCGCCTACTGCCCTTCCCTTTCTAATCTGTCTGCAGAACAAACACAGCAGACGAGGAGTTTGGGGGATTGATTCCACATGGTGGAAGTTGTAGTTCACCCTGCATCAAGTCAGAGCCCTGTGATTTCTACTGGGGAATTTAGAAGAGTTGTAGTTCACCTACACCCAGAATGCTATGAACCCAAACAATGATGGCTCTGGGCCAAACTTGCTATGCATACCGGATATGCCCAGATTTGAATACTGGTGGGTTTGGAGGGCAATTGGCCTGGACATTTGGGAGTAGTAGGAACTGGGATTTATAGTTCACTTGCAATGAATGAGCACTCCGAACCCCACCAATGATGGATCAGGACCAAACTTGGCACACAGAGCCCCCATAACCAACAGAACATATTGGACAAGTTTGAGGAAAAGGGAGTTATAGTTCACCTGCATCCAAAGAAACAGTGAACCCCACAGATAATGGACCGGGACCAAACTTCGCACAGAATAGCCTCATGAGCAGCTAAACATACTGGAGGGGTTTGTGGGAATGGGCCTTGATTCTGGGAGTTGTAGTTCACCTGCATCCAAAGAGCACTGAACCCAGCCAACGATGGATCTGGACCACTCTTGGCACACAGAACCAAAATGGTCAACTTTGAATACTGGCAGGTTTGGGGAGGATTGAACCATGAATCTGGGAATTGTAGTTCACCCACTCCAAACCGAGAATACCTAACATTCAAGCCTTTTTCAAATGGTCCGGGCACCGCTGGGTCCCCAAGCTAGTAAAGAATAAAAGAGACCTTGAGTGGAGCAGACCCCCAATACCTGGGAACCCAACCAATGCCCTTCCTTTCCTTGCCCATCTCCATCCCTTCCTACCTCCCAACCCAATGGGATCCTCTCTTCCTGCTGCCTTCCCCCTTCTTCCAAACATTATTGCTTCTGCTAATGAACCGTGCCGTCTCATGATCTATCCGAAGCATTATGACGGCCTCCGCTCAGTCATTGGGCCTCCTAAGGGGAGAGTTAGGCTTGATTTACTCCTTGACGTGTGCCTTCGGCTCTGACTTATGGCTTTCTTGGCTCAGAGGAGGTTCGGCCATGGCCTTCCTCCAAGGATGAGAGAGCGTGGCTCGCCCTGGGCCACTCGGTGGGCTTCCGTGGCTTTGGGGAGATCCATGGCACCCAACATTTCAAACCAAACTGGAGGTGGGTTGGAATCTTAGAAGCAAATTAGAAACAGACATGCGTGATAGCAAGGGAGGAAAAGGGACACCATATGGAGAACAAGCCCTATGAGGAGCGGCTTAAAGAACTGAGCATGTTTAGCCTGCAAAAGAAAAGGCTGAGAGGAGACATGATAGCCATGTACAAATACGTGAAGGGAAGTCCTAGGGAGGAGGGAGCAAGATTGTTTTCTGCTGCCCTGAAGACTAGGACACGGAACAATGGCTTCAAACTACAGGATAGGAGATTCCACCTGAACTTCAGGAAGAACTTCCTCAATGTGAGAAGGGCTGTTCGGCAGTGGAACTCTCTCCCCCGGACTGTGGTGGAGGCTCCTTCTTTGGAGGGTTTTGAGCAGAGGCTGGATGGCCATCTATCGGGGGTGCTTTGAATGTGATTTCCTGCTTCTTCGCAGAATGGGGTTGGATTGGATGGCCCATGAGGTCTCTTCCAACTCTACTGTTCTATGATTCTATGATTCTATGATCTGGACCAAGTGGGGCAAAGGAGAGCCAGGGCTAGAGAGTGGCAAGAAATCCACGAGAGAAGATACAATTTAGTGTTAAAAAGATACATTTCATCTCATTCAGACCAGAGCAGATTAAAGAACTGTGTAACAAGTGTAAAAGAGGGGAAAATGGGCTCCTTGGGAAATATTGGTCTGTTGCAGGGTTGGGAAGACTTCATGCAAAAGTGAGGACGCTGCTTCATCTCATTCTGGCTTGATGTCCTTTTTTGTTGTTGCTTATTCGTTCAGTCGCTTCCAACTCTTGGTGACCTCATTGACCAGTCCAGGCCAAAGCTTCCTGTTGGCTGTCACCACCCCCAGTTCCTTCAAGGTCAAGCCAGTCCCTTCAAGGATACCGTCCATCCATCTCACCCTTGGTCAGCCTCTCTTCCTTTTTCCTTCCATTTTCCCCAGCATCGTGATCTTCTCCAGGCTTTTCTGTCTCCTCCTGATGTGGCCAAAATACTTCATCTTTGCCTCCAATATCCTTCCCTCCAGTGAGCAGCCATTGGGCATTATTTCCTGGAGGATGGACTGGTTGGATCTTCTTGCCAAGGTCCAAGGCACGCTCAGGATTCTCCTCCGGCACCAGAGTCCAAAAGCATCTCTCTTCCTTTGCTCAGCCTTCCTTATGGTCCAGCTCTCGCATCACCATGGGGAATACCATTGCTTTCACTATGTGGACTTTCATTGACAGTGTGATGTCTTTGCTCTTCACCATTTTATCATCGAGGTTGGCCATTGCTCTCCTCCCAAGAAGGAAACGTCTTCTGATTTCCTGGCTGCAGTCTGCGTCTGCAGTGATCTTCACGCCTAGAAATACAAAGTCTGTCCCTGTCTCCACGTTTTGTCCTTCTAATTGCTAGTCATCAATCAGTCTGGTTGCCATCGTCTTGTTTTTCTTGATGTTTGACTGCAGCCCAGCTTTTGCCCTTTCTTCTTTCTTCCACCTTGGTGATAACGCTCCTCAGCTCCTCCTCACTTTCAGCTTTCATCAAAGTGGTATCATCTGCATATCTGAGGTTGTTGATGTTTCTTCCAGCAATTTTAACTCCAGCCTTGGAATCATCAAGCCCCGCACATATGTCGCATGATGTATTCTGCATACAAGTTGACTAGGGAGGGGGAGAGGATACAGCCCTGCCACCCTCCTTTCTCAATCTTGAACCTGTTGGTTCTTCTGTGGTCTGTTCTGACTGTTGCGACTGTCAGAGAGAGACATGAGATCTGTCCATCGCCCATCGACCTTCTTCTCATCAGTCAGACCACTTAAGCATCGGCAAAATGGCACCGACAAACGACACCTCAGCCGTAAATTAACTGCTGATCCCAGTGGTTCAATACGTTTATTTACAGGCTATTTATTTATTTATTTATTTATTTACATCATTTATATTCTGCCCTTCTCACCCCGAAGGGGACTCAGGGCGGATCACATTACACATATTAGGCAAACATTCAATGCCTTTTTAACACAGGACAAAGACAAACAAACATAGCTCCGAGCGGGCCTCGAACTTATGACCTCCTGGTCAGTGACTCATTGCTCTCCCGTCTGCGCCACAGCCCCGGGCTATATACAATACTAAACACCATCGCTCTCAGGACACATGTTCCCTCGGCAAGGGCAAAGCATGGCACGTCCTTTCAGCAAGCCAAGTTTGTTATCAGTGCTAGCAGGCACCTCCCAACATTCCACAGTTCATGACGAAGTCTTGACCCATTGGCCCTGCAGGCAATCAATCAGGGCTGGCATGTAATTAACTCCTGTGCTGCTGGAAAGCTTAAAAGGTAAAGGTTTTCCCCTGACGTTAAGTTCAGTCATGTTTGACTCTGAGGGTTGGTGCTCATCTCCATTTCTAAGCCGAAGAGCCAGCATTGTCCATAGACACCTCCAAGGTCATGTGGCCGACATAACTGCATGGACCGCCATTACCTTCCCGCTGGAGCGGTATCTATTGATCTACTCACATTGGCATGTTTTCGAACTGCTAGGTTCCTCAGGAGCTGGGGCTAACAGTGGCCGCTCATGCCACTCCTGGGGATTGAACCTGGGACCTTTCGGTCTCCAGCTCAGTGCTTTAACACACTTCGCAACCGGGGCTCCACTGGAAAGCTTACTAGAACACATATACACAATCCAACAGCAACAATTGATTTAACATTTCACTCTATAACAACAAACACACTAACAGTGACTTGGTCATGATACAGATTCCTCAAGAGACAGAAAAGGGGGCTTGGTATCCCCAGACCACCAAGAACCTGCCACAATTTATCATGATCCACACACTCAAAGGCTTTAGAATAGTCAATAAATATGTCCTTTAAGAAACTACAAATCTTTTAGAAGGGGGGGGGGTCCTGTGTTTGACAACAGAGATGTTTGCCTTCTAAGGCCCCCGTCTTAACTGCTTAGAGAGAGGTCTGCTGGCTGCGGATGGTCTGCGCTCGCAAAGGGAAGATGCCTTTAGCCAAAGAACCACAAGTCTGATCCAGGGGCTTGAAGTTGAGGCCTCGAGGGAGGAGGAGCTGGGCATGACCATCAGCCCAAAGGCAAGCCGCTGAGCCCAAGGAGGGGATTAGAGGCCGAGA
The DNA here is from genome assembly GCF_035594765.1 of Anolis carolinensis. Lineage (NCBI taxonomy): Eukaryota > Metazoa > Chordata > Lepidosauria > Squamata > Anolidae > Anolis > Anolis carolinensis. The sequence goes on along the minus strand of NC_085844.1, from coordinate 256,794,763 downwards.
GAGCAAAAGGAGCCACTGAAACTCTGACAGGAAATGAATAGGTGAGAACAAACAGAGCTTCCGGTGTCTAAACAGCAGTGCACAGAGATCGGGGAAGAAGCAGAATGTGCCTGAAGTCAGGGGCGGTTCAACCACCAGGCCAACAAGGCAGTTGCCTGTGGCACCATCGTATTGGGGGCGCCATTGAGGCAACTCCTGTCTCCTGTGGCCTGCTTTTTCTGTTGATTTGTTGTAAAACATGATGTTTTAGTGCTTAATTTGTAAAATCGTAATGTAATCTGATGTTTAATAGGCTTTTCCTTAATACCTCCTTATTATCCAACATTTTCGCTTATCCAACGCTTTTATTTTTCAGTGATTGGTTTGGGGGGGGGGTGCCAAAATTTCGTTCGCCTACACTTGAAAAATACCTAGGGCCGGCTCTGCCTGAAGTCCTGTCACGCGGGCCAAGGAGGAATGTGGCTTTCTAGCTGGTGGAAGGGCTCCCATTATTGGAACATTGCAAGTGAAGGGTATATAACCGATTCGAATAGGAGTGGCAGGAAAGGAGGATGGATGGCGCTACGTGCCGAAGACGGATTCAATTGTGCAGAAATCCATAAGGCTGATCAGAGTGGACCGGCTGAGAGCGTTTGAGTGAAAAATATATAATTATAGCGACATAAATAAATGCCACATTGTGATAGGAATTTACTCCAGTCTGCCAAACCCAGACGAGGTGGTGGATGGTGGGCTCCAGAAAGAAATCTCAGCAAGGAAGCTGGATCCACACTGCCATATAATACAGTTCAGTGGAATTCCTTGTGTTATGTGGGAGTGTAGAGCCAGCTTTTGAGGCAGCAAAACAGGGACCTTGGGTTCCAGGGATGCTGATTTGGGCAAGTTGATTTATTTATTTACCGTATTTATATTCTGCCCTTCTTTCTCACCCCGAAGGGGACTCAGGGCGGATCATATTATGTACATATAGGGCAAACATTCAATGTCCATAAACACATTGAACAGAGACAGGGACGGACAGACCGACAGACAGACGCAGAGGCAATTTAACCTTCTCCTGAGGGGATGTTCTATTTTGGCCACAGGGGGGAGCAGCTGCTTCATCATCCACTCTGATGGCACTTCCTCATTCCAACATCGTAAATTAGTTAAATTTGCCTCCCCACTTTTATAAGTGGTACCTTATTTCCTACTTGATAGATGCAACTATCTTTCGGGTTGCTAGGTCAGCAACGAGCAGGGTCTATATTTTATTTTTAATTGATGGGTGCTCACCCCGCCACGGGCTGGCCTCGAACTCATGACCTCATGGTCAGGGTGATTTATTGCAGCAGCTGCTTACCAGCCTGCACCACAGTTGATGGAAATGCTGGGTGGAACCCCATGGCTGGAGATGCAAAAGAAAAAAGACACCCACTCTGGAGGCAAGATTTCATGAAGAAGGGACTGCTGAAAGTACCATCGCAAACAATTCAACAGAAAGAGAAAATTGGGAAACATCTGACCAAAGCCAATGAATAGCATTGCGCAGCAAACTCATGAAGGAAGTGAAAAGGGCATGCATGAAGAATGGGAGGAAGGGTGAACGGCCAAGCAAGAATACAGCTGTGCAGCCCAGGCTCACAGGATTCATACAAAGAAAGCTAAGGCTGAGAATGAGCTGAGAATGGCCTGGCAGGCAAGGAGCAGCAGAAGGGGGTTTGGAGGCAGCCGAGGGGTTGACCAAGGAGACCCTTCACAAGGAGGAGAGGGGCAAACAGATCACAGCAAGAAGGCAGAATGGACCAACACCTGCATCACTTCGGTTTGGTCTCTGGAAGAGGGCCAAGTGCATCCCTGCAGCAAGAAAGAGCTTGTAAGGGACCCAGGCTGCAAATCAAAGGCAAGAAGGAGGCAGAGGAACAGCCCCATTGGTCTCAAGGAGCTCCAACCTGCAGAGGAACTGCATCCCATAGCAGTAGGAGAATGGGTGGCCTTGTGGAGGGGCTCTCCGAACCCCTTGCCATCATTTCTGAGGTGCCAGAGGGCCAGAGAAGGGCAAACATGATTCCTTTCCCTGAAAAGGGCACCAAAGAGGATCCGGGAAACTGCCAGCATGACATCAATCTTCTTCTCTTCAATCACACAGTCGTCTCTGACTCTTCATGACCTCATGGACCAGTCCGGAGCTCTCTGTTGGCCGTCGCCGCCCCCAGTTCCTTCAGGGTCAACCCAGTCACTTCAAGGATACTGTCCATCCATCTCACCCTTGGTCGGCCTCTCTTCCTTTTTCCTTCCATTTTCCCCAGCATCATTCTCTTCTCCAAGCTTTCCTGTCTCCTCAGGATGTGGCCAAAATACTTCAGCTTTGCCTCCGATATCCTTCCCTCCAGGGAGCAGCCATTGGGCATTATTTCCTGGAGGATGGACTGGTTGGATCTTCTTGCCAAGGTCCAAGGCACGCTCAGGATTCTCCTCCAGCACCAGAGTTCAAAAGCCTCTCTCTTCCTTTGCTCAGCCTTCCTTATAGTCCAGCTCTTGCATCCATAGGTTACTATAGGGAAGACCATTGCTTTGACTATGTGGACCTTCGTGGCCAGTGTGATGTCTCTGCTCTTCACTATTTTGTCAAGGTTGGCCATGGTTCTCCTCCCAAGAAGGAAACGTCTTCTGATTTCCTAGCTGTAGGAATCTTTGCATCTGGGAATACAAAGTCTGTCCCTGCCTCCACGTTTTCTCCCTTTATTTGCCAGTTATCAATTGGTCTGGTTGCCATAATCTTGGTTTTCTTGACGTTTAACTGCAGCCCAGCTTTTGCCCTTTCTTCTTTCTTTCCCCTTGGTGAGAAGGCTCCTCATCTCCTCCTCCCTTTCAGCCTTCATCAGAGTGGTATCATCTGCATATCTAAGGTTGTTAATGTTTCTTCCAGCAATTTTAACTCTGGCCTTGGATTCCTCAAGCCCTGCACGTCGCATTATGTGTTCTGTGTACAAGTTGAATAGGGAGGGTGAAAGTATGCAACCCTGCCACACACCTTTCCCAATCTTGAACCCGTCTCCTGTTCCGTGGTCTGTTCTTACTGTGACCTCAATACCAGGAAAAATATTAGAACGGCTTATCCAGGGGTCTGTTTGTAAATATCTAAATGAGAATGTAAAGATATTTATTTATTTATTTACAGTATTTATATTCCACCCTTCTCACCCCGAAGGGGACTCAGGGCAGATTACAATGAACACATATATGGCAAACATTCAATGCCAACAGACAAACAACATATATAGACAGACACAGAGGCATTTAACATTTTTTTTTCCAGCTTCACGATTCCGGCCACAGGGGGAGCTGTTGCTTCACCGTCCACTAGTGGCTGTACTTCCTCATTCCTTTCCTCATGTTTTGCTGGCAGTTTTATGATGTTGTAAATTAGTTAAATTAGCCTCCCGCATAAAGCGTACCTAAATTTTCCTAATTGACAGATGCAACTGTCTTTCGGGGCTGCATAGGTCAACAGCAAGCCGGGCTATTTAATGGTCGGGGGCTTAACCCGACCCGGGCTTCGAACTCATGACCTCTCGGTCAGTAGTGATTTATTGCAGCTGGTTACTAGCCAGCTGCGCCACAGCCTGACAGGATAGGCAGGAGCAAGAACAAATCCTGCCAAACTGACCTCTCGTTGGGTCACTAGTTTAGTGAATGGTGTAAATGCTGCAGATGTTATTTATCACGATTTCAGCAGAGCATTTGATAAGGCCATGATACTTTGATTGGCAAACCGATTGGATGAGGAAGAGGTGGGAACAGCGTCTGACGGTCCATAACAGTTTGGAAGTGGTGCTGGGAGCCTCCTCCTCCTCCTCCTCCTCCTCCTCCTCCTCCTCCTCCTCCTCCTCCTCCTCCTCGGTGTCTGCGCTTGAGATCAAAAGGCGCCTTCTCAGGGAGGGACAGCCTCAGGGTCCGTCCCTTGCACCGAAGCTCTTCGGCAGCATTTTCCTCCATGATTTTGATGAAAGGCTGCAGGGAATCCTTATCTCTTTTGCAGAGGACACATAACTAGGAGGGACGGCTAACACGCTGAAAGATGGGGACGGAATTCAAAAGGACTCCGATAAGCTAGAAAAGTGAGTGGAAATTAATCAAATCAGACAAATGCAAAATTCCACATTTCGGCCCCAAAAACCCAACGCGCAGGTGTCGGGTGGCAGGTACGTGCCTCAGCAGCCCAAACGGGCCTCCCTTCTCAATGCAGGACTCACAAGGCACTCCATGTACATCTATGTGCTAGGCGCACCTGCATGCACCAAGGCACCGTGTGCCCCGTTCTCTTTCTGAGAACTTGAACGAAATGCGGGTGTTGCGTAGTGGTCAAATATGGCCCCTGGTTTACACAAAAACTCAAAAGGAATCCAGCCACCAAGTCACAATGTGGTTCATTGTTGTGGCTTTAGTTCAGCCTTCTTGGTTTCTCGGAAGAGTTCTGGCTTGATTTTGCCCCCATTGACTTGGCAATCCACAGTATCTGCAGGGTTCTCCTCCAGCATCACATTCCAAATGGGTGGATCTCCTTCCTCCCTGGCTTCCTTGGATAGGAAGGAAATCCACTGCCCAGCTTTGGCATCCTTACATAGAAATGGGAAATATAGTGGCATGGACCTTTTTCACGGTAGTCTTGAGTGCTGTATCTTGACACTCCGTGATCATTTCGCCAAGGCAGGGAAGGATCTTGAACCATTTCAGCGCCTTCACCGTCTACGTTGTGCATCATCTGCGGCCATTGTTTTTGTTTCCTTAATGCCTTTTAAATGTCTTCGACGACGCAAGTCCCAGGATGAGACAATCCAAAATGACAGCAATTTATAATAATGATATGAGAAGGCAATTAAGCAGATTGGTGCATCAAAACAATGACTGAAGGGAGAGCCAAGGCCACGGCTGGGGAGAAGCAGAGACCCGGGACCCCTCCCTCAAAAGCCCCCTCCTTCGCAGAGGAGCAGTGGCCCAAAGCCCTTCTTGGCTTCTGTGGAAGGAGTCCCACAGTCCCAAGAAGACCTTCCCCATTTGGAAACCTGGTTCCACGGATGGCACCTCAGAAGCCTCCAGAACCGAACTGTTCTGGAACTTCACGTTCTGCTTGGCCCTGGAAACCCCCTGAGTGGCCTTTGGGGAGTCACATTCTCTCAGCTTCAGAGGAAGGCAATAGTGGGAAACCTTCTCTGGGTAAATATTGCAAAGGAGATTCCACCTGAACATTAGGAAGAACTTTCTGACTGTAAGAAGAACTTCTTGGCTGCTTTGAAGTCTGGTGGAATCTCCTTCTTTGGAGGCTTTGGGTGGCCATCTGCTGGGAATGCTTTGATTGTGCTTTTCCTGTAGGACACAAAGGGGTTGGACTTGTGACCAAAATATGCATATATGATATGTGGTATGAATGGAAGAGTGAAAGAGAGCTAGAAATTTGAAGACACCAGTCTGTTAACTACCTGCTCGGGAATTGTAATTAAAACCTGCTAATGAGACCTGTAATAGTTGACCTGCCTGGCAAACTGTGATAAGAACTGCGACTGATAAGAGAAATGTTTACATCTGTTAACATCTGTCAACATTTGCTGACTTGATGAACTTTTGGGGCAGAGCTGCTTGTGTTTGCTAACACCAATCAAGAGGAATCAACATCTGGTCCAGGAAACTGAGGATATTCCAGGATGGAAGACGTCTATCACTCATTTGCAACTTTGGGACAACATCATCAGCAAAATATTGCTATAAAAGTGACCTTATGACAGTCCAGAAGGTGTGACAGACAGCGACGCTGTTCACCCGCCATGCTCAGTGGAGATGGTGTCCTTGGGAGTGGCAGATCTGCTCTGGGAAAGCAGGATCCTGTTCACTCTTTGGGGCCTGTTTTTCTCACGGGAAGATAAAAGAGTGCGTTTTGAAATCATGGTCTTTTTGAAGTTTTGGCGCTTTGGCGTTTTGGAACTATGTCTTGGCAGGCAGCAGTGGAAGCTGGGTCTGGCCTAAGCAGGTGCTTCTCCAAGGAGGGAGAAAGAATATGGTAATATTTGTGTGCATGAAGATGGATGCATGTTGTGTGTGAATGATGAATGAAAATGTAACCCAATGTAACTGTAGGTTGTTTGTGAATCCAATGTAGTTGCATAGAATCTGTATGTTTGTATGTCTAAATGTTGTTCTTTGTTGTTTTGTAAAAGTTCTGCTATACCTCTCAGACTGAAATTGCAATAAAAAGAACCTATGCTTTAAAGTTATTGAAAAGTTATTCATAACATTTTTGGTGTCAGAAGTGGGATATTCTGTTCAGTCTGAGCAGGATGTTTTAACTTTTGTTGTAAAAGTCTTCATGACAGACTAGATGGCCCTGGGGTCCCTTGCAACTCTATGCTTCTATAATAGGCATGCCTTGGCTGCAGAATGTTTTGCCTGGAACCCTCCAAGTGCCATTGGACTCCAGCTACCATTATCCCAGACCACTGACCACTTCTGCAGGGCCATGTATTTCCCAGTCAGTCCTAGAGCAATGGTGGGTGGGGATCCCACATAATCTGTGGGGCAGATAATCCACTTGTGTTCACTACAATGGAGCGCCTGGTCATGCTGGGGGCTCCCATTAAGGTTCCAACTAAGTGCCGGAGGGGGTCACCACTGGATCGACATAGAAGCCTACACAGGTTTGGACCAGATTAGTCCAGAGTTCATTACACACACACACACACACACACACCCAATGGTTGTTGTTGGATCTTAAAGTTGGATGGAGTTGGAGACTAGCGGGGGGGGGGGGGGGGGAGTAAAGGAGAGAATTCCAGGAGAGCAATAAAACAAGCCTTTTATTATCACAGCTGATGATAAGGCAAAACAGCTGTAGGTACCCACATTTTGTGGGTTCATACCATGCAAATGGCCACCGCAACATATGCGTAGCAAACAAAGAACTTTATATCTTGGCCTATCTAGAATTGACCAATGGCTGAGGATCTTCCCCACCTCCCACACCTACTTGGCACAAGTGATACCAATGACCTAACTTGTTTACTCTGAGCTTTCTTCTCTCTCTGGAACTTCCTGAAGGAAGGCACCAGCTCACAGGAAGGGGAGGGGCATAGGTCCTGTGTTGCACATACTGCTTTGGTTCAGAAAAAAGGTAAAGGTTTCCCCTGACGTTAAGTCCAGTCGTGTCTGACTCTGGGGGTTAGTGCTCATCTCCATTTCTAAGCCAAAGAGCCAGCGTTGTCCGTAGACACCTCGAAGGTCATGTGGTCACTGGCATGACTGCATGGAGCGCCGTTACCTTCTCGCCTGAGCAGTACCTATTCATCTACTCACATTGGCATGTTTTTGAACTGCTAGGTTGGCAGAAGCTGGAGCTAACAGTGGGCGCTCACTCCGCTCCTGGGATTTGAACCTGGGACCTTTTGGTCTGCAAGTTCATCAGCTCAGTGCTTTAACACACTTCGCCACCGGGGCTCCTTTTAATTTGGTTAATGGTAAAGGTAAAGGTTTTCCCCTGACGTTAAGTCCAGTCGTGTCTGACTCTGGGGGTTGGTGCTCATCTCCATTTCTAAGCCGAAGAGCCGGCGTTGTCCGTAGACACCTCCAAGGTCATGTGGCTGCCATGACTGCATGGAGCGCCGTTACCTTCCCGCCGGAGCGGTACCTATTGATCTACTCACATTTGCATGTTTTCAAACTGCTAGGTTGGCAGAAGCTGGAGCTAACAGCGAGCGCTCATTCCGCTCCCGGGACTTGAACCTACAACCTTTCGGTCTGCAAGTTCAGCAGCTCAGTGTTTTAACCCACTTCGCCACTGGGGCTCCAACTTTGGTTCATACAAAGTGCTTATTTTGTCTATATAAAGGCTATATGATTTATGCAGAGGCCAAGCTATCTTAGGCAAAAGTTTACTCTTTTCTGGCTTATGGTCCCTACAATGGCATTCCCAAAGGTCATCTAGTCCAACCGCTTCTGCCATGCAGGAAGTCACAGCTAAAGCACCCCCAAAAGACACCCACCCACCCACCCTTTGTTTTAGGGCCCCCAAAGAAAGCGATCCCACTGCCCTCCAAGGCAGTTCTACTCTTTGAGTTCACAGTCAGCAAATTCTTCCAAAGGAAATGTAGGTGGGGGTCTGCTTTCCTCTGATTCCATGGGTTTGCTTTCTCCCTTTCTCCCCCCAAGAGGCAGCCCTGCGGCTCCAGCCGGGGAGGAGGAATAGGACCTTGTGCCTGACCTTCAGTCTCTCCCGCACCCCCATAAGCCCCCCCCCAACTGCCTGCCTTTGCAGAGGGAATCCCATTCATCACTGTCTCTTTCAAGGGCTCTGGATCCGCGGAGTATGTGGGTCAGCTAGGCCAAGGTGCAACGAGGGGGGGTGCACAGCAACCAAAATGATCCAAGGTCTGGAAGGAAAGCCATGCCCTTTGAGGAGCTGGGGGGGTTTAGGTAGGAGAAGTGAAGGCTGAGAGTGGGCCTGGTACTTCAAATATTGGAAAGGAGGTCCCATTGAGGGGGGGGGGGGAGTTTGTTTTTACTGCTCCAGAGACTGGGACACAATGGAGCCATGGATTCCAATGGAGGTTGAGAAGCAGAGGCTGAATGGCCATCTCTCAGGAGGGGTTGCATGGTGTCTTCTTCCAACTCCAGGATTCTTTGGTTCTATAAACATTAGGAAGAACTTCCTGAGGGCAAGAGCTGCTGGACAGTGGAACATGCTTCTGCCAGCCTGGGAGTCTGGATGGCCATCTGTCGGGAGGGTTTGGATTGTGTCTTCCTGCCTGGCAAAATGAGGTTGGACTCCAGTTCTCGGGACCAGAGGAGGGTAGCCAAGATCTGGGAGGACTGGAGGCTAGTGGTTGGCCATTGGTCTCAATGACCCAGTCACACCAGTGCATTATAATGGTCATTGGTCTTGATGGCCCAGTTGCACCAGTGCATTATAATGGCCATTATAATTGCACCAGGACATTATAGTTGTACCAGTGCATTATAATGGCAATTGCTCTCGATGGCCCAGTCACATCAGTGCATTATAATGGCCATTGGTCTCAATAGTCCAGTCGCACCAGTGCGTTATAATGGTTATTGGTCTCAATAGTCCAGTCGCACCAGTGTGTTATAATGGCCATTGGTCTCAATAGTCCAGTCGCACCAGTGCTTTATAATGGCCATTGGTCTTGATGGCCCAGTTGCACCAGTGCATTATAATGGCCATTATAATTGCACCAACGTATTATAATTTCACCTGTGCATTATAATGGCCATTGGTCTCAATGGCCCAGTTGCACCAGCACATGATAATGGCCATTGGTCTCAATGACCCAGTCACACCAGTGTATTATAATGGTCATTATAATTGCATCAGCACATTATAGTCGCACCAGTGCGTTATAATGTCCATTGGTCTCAATAGTGCAGTCCCACCAGTGCATTATAATGGCCATTGGTCTTGATGGCCCAGTTGCACCAGCACATGATAATGGCCATTGGTCTCAGTGACCCAGTCACACCAGTGCATTATAATGGTCCTTATAATTGCACCAGTGTATTATAGTAGCACCAGTGCGTTATAATGTCCATTGGTCTCAACAGTCCAGTCCCACCAGTGCATTATAATGGCCATTGGTCTTGATGGCCCAGTTGCACCAGCACATGATAATGGCCATTGGTCTCAGTGACCCAGTCACACCAGTGCATTATAATGGTCCTTATAATTGCACCAGTGTATTATAGTAGCACCAGTGCGTTATAATGTCCATTGGTCTCAACAGTCCAGTCCCACCAGTGCATTATAATGGCCATTGGTCTTGATGGCCCAGTTGCACCAGCACATGATAATGGCCATTGGTCTCAGTGACCCAGTCACACCAGTGCATTATAATGGTCCTTATAATTGCACCAGTGTATTATAGTAGCACCAGTGCGTTATAATGTCCATTGGTCTCAACAGTCCAGTCCCACCAGTGCATTATAATGGCCATTGGTCTTGATGGCCCAGTTGCACCAGCACATGATAATGGCCATTGGTCTCAGTGACCCAGTCACACCAGTGCATTATAATGGTCCTTATAATTGCACCAGTGTATTATAGTAGCACCAGTGCGTTATAATGTCCATTGGTCTCAACAGTCCAGTCCCACCAGTGCATTATAATGGCCATTGTTCTTGATGGCCCAGTTGTACCAGTGCATTATAATGTCCATTGGTCTCAACAGTCCAGTCCCACCAGTGCATTATAATGGCCATTGGTCTTGATGGCCCAGTTGCACCAGCACATGATAATGGCCATTGGTCTCAGTGACCCAGTCACACCAGTGCATTATAATGGTCCTTATAATTGCACCAGTGTATTATAGTAGCACCAGTGCGTTATAATGTCCATTGGTCTCAACAGTCCAGTCCCACCAGTGCATTATAATGGCCATTGTTCTTGATGGCCCAGTTGTACCAGTGCATTATAATGGCCATTGGTCTCAACAGTCCAGTCCCACCAGTGCATTATAATGGCCATTGGTCTTGATGGCCCAGTTGCACCAGCACATGATAATGGCCATTGGTCTCAGTGACCCAGTCACACCAGTGCATTATAATGGTCCTTATAATTGCACCAGTGTATTATAGTAGCACCAGTGCGTTATAATGTCCATTGGTCTCAACAGTCCAGTCCCACCAGTGCATTATAATGGCCATTGGTCTTGATGGCCCAGTTGCACCAGCACATGATAATGGCCATTGGTCTCAGTGACCCAGTCACACCAGTGCATTATAATGGTCCTTATAATTGCACCAGTGTATTATAGTAGCACCAGTGCGTTATAATGTCCATTGGTCTCAACAGTCCAGTCCCACCAGTGCATTATAATGGCCATTGGTCTTGATGGCCCAGTTGCACCAGCACATGATAATGGCCATTGGTCTCAGTGACCCAGTCACACCAGTGCATTATAATGGTCCTTATAATTGCACCAGTGTATTATAGTAGCACCAGTGCGTTATAATGTCCATTGGTCTCAACAGTCCAGTCCCACCAGTGCATTATAATGGCCATTGTTCTTGATGGCCCAGTTGTACCAGTGCATTATAATGGCCATTGGTCTCAACAGTCCAGTCCCACCAGTGCATTATAATGGCCATTGGTCTTGATGGCCCAGTTGCACCAGCACATGATAATGGCCATTGGTCTCAGTGACCCAGTCACACCAGTGCATTATAATGGTCCTTATAATTGCACCAGTGTATTATAGTAGCACCAGTGCGTTATAATGTCCATTGGTCTCAACAGTCCAGTCCCACCAGTGCATTATAATGGCCATTGGTCTTGATGGCCCAGTTGCACCAGCACATGATAATGGCCATTGGTCTCAATAGTCCAGTCGTACCAGTGCATTATAATGGCCATTGGTGTTACTGGCCCAGTCCCACCAGCACATGATAATTGGGGGGGGGGGTATGCCCTTCACCAGCTGCCTTTGGTGCCCCCCCCCCCTTGCCCAAACTGCCTCCCTGCGCTCTCCCTGCCATTGAACTGCTGAGCCTCCCTCCAGGCACGGGCCCCTCTTTCCTCCGTGCCTGGCTCCCCCCTCCCCTCCCCTCCCCTCCCCTCCCCATTTCTGCACTCTAAATGGGTCTCAATGCAGGATTAATTTGTCATATTGACACCGATCGTTTATTACAGAGGAGAGGAGAGCCCATTCATTTGAATAGAAAACATTTCATCTTATCTGGTGCCGCTCCCGGGAGCAGCCCTCACGTTTTAACCTTGGAGGAGGAGGGGGGGGGATGAGGAGGGGGCTGCTGGGGGGGGGGGGGGGAGGAGGGGAGCGCTCATCATTTCCTCCTGACACTCGATAAGAAACTTACTTCGGAAGCAGGAGGCCTTTCCCTGGAATCTTAAGCGCCTCTCAGCAGAAGCTCAGCCGGGTCTGCCTCTTCTTTGGGGAGATGGGGGGCTCGGAAAGGGGGGACCCCTCCCCTCCATGGGCAGAAGGGCTGGGCACCCCTGAAGCGCCCTTGGCCGGACCTGGCACCGTCAGCAAGGGCAGGAAAGTGTTGTAGTAATCTCTGAGTGGTTAGACTCAATTTAACCCTCTCTGGGGGAGATTCCACCAAAAATCAGCAGAGTAGCAAAAGCAAAAGCTTTCAAATGCAACAGTTACTTACACGGGGCGAGCAAAGAGAAGCCTTTGACCATTTAGGATGGCAATGGACTGCAGAGTCTCTGTAAAAGTTCAGAAAGTATTTATTCAGGTAAAAAGAACCCCATTGTAGATAGAAAGGCTTGGGAGCTGTCTAGTCTACTCTAGACTGGTTACTAAGGGAAAATAACAAACATCTAAATAGTTACATCTTGCCAGGAGAGATGGCAGGACGTGTTGTTAGCTTGAAGAACAAAGGGAGAAGAGAGAACCAAAATGGTTCCAATCTCATGGTCCAGTTTATTGGGGCCATAAAACATTCTGACCAATGAGAAGTTAGTGTCCCGAAAGATTCACATTTCTACTAACTTCAAAGTAAGGGATGTGTGACGTACACAGGACAGAGTGAAACACAGTAAAACCTGTCTAGGCATGCTTTGGAAACAGGGAAAGGATTCCCTCAATCTAACTCTATCATCTATCTGACTACATCTAGACTTGAGTAGCCCAGGGTGATTCCCAACAGAAAGGCCTTTGGTCTCCTACAAAAGGGGACCCAAGAAGCTGCTGCTTCTAGGGGCCAGAAGGGAATGGAAGACCCCCAAAGGAATTCATAGACCGTGCAGTTGTGGACAAGAAGTCTACATGGGGTTGTTGTATGTCTTTCGGGCATCAGAGGATGCCTGCCATAGATGTGGGCGAAACGTCAGGAGAGAATACTTCTGGAACATGGCCACACAGCCCGAAAGACATACAACAACCCTGTGATCCCGGCCATGAAAGCCTTCGACAACACAGTCTACATGGGGACCCCCAAACACAGCAATACCCAGACCCCAAACTCAACCAGAGCACGTGAGGAACCAACCTGGACACAGAATACTATTTGAGAACTAATGCTGGACCACTCTGACAACCATCATGCCAGACTACACGGAGAAGCCATTGAAATATACAAGAAGCAGGTGGAAATTTTCAACAGAAAGGAGGAAACCGTGAACATGAACACAATCTGGCTCCCAGTATTTTTTTTAAAAATCCACCACAATCAAGATGGTAAATAAAGAGCACCACTCAGCAACAGGGGAACTCCAGACAGCAAACAGTAAAGTGCCGGTAAATAAAGAGCAGCATTCAAAAAATAGCGGAATTCCAGACAAGAAGCAATCAGAGCCAGCTAACACCTCCCCAAAAAAGGATCCCTCCAGGCAGGAAGCAGCCAGGCATTGAAGCTGCAAGGCCAATCAATGCTAATCAAGGTGGCCAATTGCAACATTCACACTTTCCTCAAACAGTGAAGAGTTCTTTCTCCCACCCTGGACATTATTCCACAGATATATAAACCTTTAAAAAAGTAAAAGTAAAGGTTTTCCCTGACATTAAGTCCAGTCCGATTGAAGTTGCAATAAAAAGACATTCCCCATAAACATTAGGAAGAACTTCCTGATGTGGGTTGTTTTCCGGGCTGTCTGGTCATGTTCCAGAAGCATTCTCTCCTGACGTTTCACCCACATCAATGACAGGCATCCTCAGAGGATGTGAGGTCTGTTGGAAATTGGGAAACTTTCCTAGTTTCCCTATCTATCTATCTATCTATCTATCTATCTATCTATCTATCTATCTGGAATGATGTCCAGGGTGGGAGAAAGAAAGAACTCTTATCTGTTGAGGGCAATTGTGAATGTTGCAATTGGCCACCTTGATTAGCATTGAATAGCCTTGCAGCTTAAAGGCCTGGCTTCAAGGCCTGATGGTCAGAACTGTCCAGCTGTCAAATCTGCTGCTGCTTCATTCGAGTCCTTTGTTCTTCTAGATAACAACATGTCCTGCCATCTCTCCTGGCAAGATGTAACTATTTAGATGTTTGTTATTTTTCCTTTCTTATTTTTCCTTAGAAAGCAGTCTAGAGTAGACTAGACAGCTCCCAAGCCTTTCTATCTACAATGGAGTTCTTTTTATCTGAATAAACACTTTTTGAACTTTTATTGAGACTCTGCAATTGATTGCCATCCTAAGCTGAAAGGCTTCTCTTGCTCACCCTGTGTAAGTAACTGTTGCATTTGAAAGCTTTGCTTTTGCTACTCTGCTGCTTTTTGGTGGAATTTCCCCCAGAGAGGTTAAAATTGAGTCTAACCGCTCAGAGATTACCACAACACTCTGGAGGTTGGATGGCTGTCTGTCGGGAATGCTCGGATGGTGCCTTCCTGCCTGGCTGAAAGAGGGGGGTTGGACTGGATGGCCTTTGGGGCCTCTGCCAACTGACCAAGAACCCAATCTCTCTCCAAACACAGAGGTTGGATGGCTGTCTGTTGAGAGTGCTTGTATGGTGTTTCCATGCCTGGCTGAAAGAGGGGGGTTGGACTGGATGGCCTTTGGGGCCTCTGCCAACTGACCAAGAGCCCAATCTCTCTCCAAACACAGAGGTTGGATGGCTGTCTGTTGAGAGTGCTTGTATGGTGTTTCCATGCCTGGCTGAAAGAAGGAGGTTGGACTGGATGGCCTTTGGGGTTTCTGCCATCTGACCAGGAGCCCAATCTCTCTCCAAACACAGAGGTTGGATGGCTGTCTGTTGAGAGTGCTTGTATGGTGTTTCCATGCCTGGCTGAAAGAAGGAGGTTGGACTGGATGGCCTTTGGGGTTTCTGCCATCTGACCAGGAGCCCAATCTCTCTCCAAACACAGAGGTTGGATGGCTGTCTGTTGAGAGTGCTTGTATGGTGTTTCCATGCCTGGCTGAAAGAAGGAGGTTGGACTGGATGGCCTTTGGGGTTTCTGCCATCTGACCAGGAGCCCAATCTCTCTCCAAACACAGAGGTTGGATGGCTGTCTGTTGGGAGTGCTTGTATGGTGTTTCCATGCCTGGCTGAAAGAAGGAGGTTGGACTGGATGGCCTTTGGGGTTTCTGCCATCTGACCAGGAGCCCAATCTCTCTCCAAACACAGAGGTTGGATGGCTGTCTGTTGAGAGTGCTTGTATGGTGTTTCCATGCCTGGCTGAAAGAAGGAGGTTGGACTGGATGGCCTTTGGGGTTTCTGCCATCTGACCAGGAGCCCAATCTCTCTCCAAACACAGAGGTTGGATGGCTGTCTGTTGAGAGTGCTTGTATGGTGTTTCCATGCCTGGCTGAAAGAAGGAGGTTGGACTGGATGGCCTTTGGGGTTTCTGCCATCTGACCAGGAGCCCAATCTCTCTCCAAACACAGAGGTTGGATGGCTGTCTGTTGGGAGTGCTTGTATGGTGTTTCCATGCCTGGCTGAAAGAAGGAGGTTGGACTGGATGGCCTTTGGGGTTTCTGCCATCTGACCAGGAGCCCAATCTCTCTCCAAACACAGAGGTTGGATGGCTGTCTGTTGGGAGTGCTTGTATGGTGTTTCCATGCCTGGCTGAAAGAAGGAGGTTGGACTGGATGGCCTTTGGGGTTTCTGCCATCTGACCAGGAGCCCAATCTCTCTCCAAACACAGAGGTTGGATGGCTGTCTGTTGAGAGTGCTTGTATGGTGTTTCCATGCCTGGCTGAAAGAAGGAGGTTGGACTGGATGGCCTTTGGGGTTTCTGCCATCTGACCAGGAGCCCAATCTCTCTCCAAACACAGAGGTTGGATGGCTGTCTGTTGAGAGTGCTTGTATGGTGTTTCCATGCCTGGCTGAAAGAAGGAGGTTGGACTGGATGGCCTTTGGGGTTTCTGCCATCTGACCAGGAGCCCAATCTCTCTCCAAACACAGAGGTTGGATGGCTGTCTGTTGGGAGTGCTTGTACGGTGTTTCCATGCCTGGCTGAAAGAAGGAGGTTGGACTGGATGGCCTTTGGGGTCTCTGCCATCTGACCAGGAGCCCAATCTCTCTCCAAACACAGAGGTTGGATGGCTGTCTGTTGGGAGTGCTTGTATGGTGTTTCCATGCCTGGCTGAAAGAAGGAGGTTGGACTGGATGGCCTTTGGGGTCTCTGCCATCTGACCAGGAGCCCAATCTCTCTCCAAACACAGAGGTTGGATGGCTGTCTGTTGGGAGTGCTTGTACGGTGTTTCCATGCCTGGCTGAAAGAAGGAGGTTGGACTGGATGGCCTTTGGGGTTTCTGCCATCTGACCAGGAGCCCAATCTCTCTCCAAACACAGAGGTTGGATGGCTGTCTGTTGGGAGTGCTTGTACGGTGTTTCCATGCCTGGCTGAAAGAAGGAGGTTGGACTGGATGGCCTTTGGGGTTTCTGCCATCTGACCAGGAGCCCAATCTCTCTCCAAACACAGAGGTTGGATGGCTGTCTGTTGGGAGTGCTTGTATGGTGTTTCCATGCCTGGCTGAAAGAAGGAGGTTGGACTGGATGGCCTTTGGGGTTTCTGCCATCTGACCAGGAGCCCAATCTCTCTCCAAACACAGAGGTTGGATGGCTGTCTGTTGGGAGTGCTTGTACGGTGTTTCCATGCCTGGCTGAAAGAAGGAGGTTGGACTGGATGGCCTTTGGGGTTTCTGCCATCTGACCAGGAGCCCAATCTCTCTCCAAACACAGAGGTTGGATGGCTGTCTGTTGGGAGTGCTTGTACGGTGTTTCCATGCCTGGCTGAAAGAAGGAGGTTGGACTGGATGGCCTTTGGGGTTTCTGCCATCTGACCAGGAGCCCAATCTCTCTCCAAACACAGAGGTTGGATGGCTGTCTGTTGGGAGTGCTTGTATGGTGTTTCCATGCCTGGCTGAAAGAAGGAGGTTGGACTGGATGGCCTTTGGGGTTTCTGCCATCTGACCAGGAGCCCAATCTCTCTCCAAACACAGAGGTTGGATGGCTGTCTGTTGGGAGTGCTTGTACGGTGTTTCCATGCCTGGCTGAAAGAAGGAGGTTGGACTGGATGGCCTTTGGGGTTTCTGCCATCTGACCAGGAGCCCAATCTCTCTCCAAACACAGAGGTTGGATGGCTGTCTGTTGGGAGTGCTTGTACGGTGTTTCCATGCCTGGCTGAAAGAAGGAGGTTGGACTGGATGGCCTTTGGGGTTTCTGCCATCTGACCAGGAGCCCAATCTCTCTCCAAACACAGAGGTTGGATGGCTGTCTGTTGGGAGTGCTTGTACGGTGTTTCCATGCCTGGCTGAAAGAAGGAGGTTGGACTGGATGGCCTTTGGGGTTTCTGCCATCGGACCAGGAGCCCAATCTCTCTCCAAACACAGAGGTTGGATGGCTGTCTGTTGGGAGTGCTTGTATGGTGTTTCCATGCCTGGCTGAAAGAAGGAGGTTGGACTGGATGGCCTTTGGGGTTTCTGCCATCTGACCAGGAGCCCAATCTCTCTCCAAACACAGAGGTTGGATGGCTGTCTGTTGGGAGTGCTTGTACGGTGTTTCCATGCCTGGCTGAAAGAAGGAGGTTGGACTGGATGGCCTTTGGGGTTTCTGCCATCTGACCAGGAGCCCAATCTCTCTCCAAACACAGAGGTTGGATGGCTGTCTGTTGGGAGTGCTTGTACGGTGTTTCCATGCCTGGCTGAAAGAAGGAGGTTGGACTGGATGGCCTTTGGGGTTTCTGCCATCGGACCAGGAGCCCAATCTCTCTCCAAACACAGAGGTTGGATGGCTGTCTGTTGGGAGTGCTTGTATGGTGTTTCCATGCCTGGCTGAAAGAAGGAGGTTGGACTGGATGGCCTTTGGGGTTTCTGCCATCTGACCAGGAGCCCAATCTCTCTCCAAACACAGAGGTTGGATGGCTGTCTGTTGGGAGTGCTTGTACGGTGTTTCCATGCCTGGCTGAAAGAAGGAGGTTGGACTGGATGGCCTTTGGGGTTTCTGCCATCTGACCAGGAGCCCAATCTCTCTCCAAACACAGAGGTTGGATGGCTGTCTGTTGGGAGTGCTTGTACGGTGTTTCCATGCCTGGCTGAAAGAAGGAGGTTGGACTGGATGGCCTTTGGGGTTTCTGCCATCGGACCAGGAGCCCAATCTCTCTCCAAACACAGAGGTTGGATGGCTGTCTGTTGGGAGTGCTTGTATGGTGTTTCCATGCCTGGCTGAAAGAAGGAGGTTGGACTGGATGGCCTTTGGGGTTTCTGCCATCTGACCAGGAGCCCAATCTCTCTCCAAACACAGAGGTTGGATGGCTGTCTGTTGGGAGTGCTTGTATGGTGTTTCCATGCCTGGCTGAAAGAAGGAGGTTGGACTGGATGGCCTTTGGGGTTTCTGCCATCTGACCAGGAGCCCAATCTCTCTCCAAACACAGAGGTTGGATGGCTGTCTGTTGGGAGTGCTTGTATGGTGTTTCCATGCCTGGCTGAAAGAAGGAGGTTGGACTGGATGGCCTTTGGGGTTTCTGCCATCTGACCAGGAGCCCAATCTCTCTCCAAACACAGAGGTTGGATGGCTGTCTGTTGGGAGTGCTTGTATGGTGTTTCCATGCCTGGCTGAAAGAAGGAGGTTGGACTGGATGGCCTTTGGGGTTTCTGCCATCTGACCAAGAGCCCAATCTCTCTCCAAACACAGAGGTTGGATGGCTGTCTGTTGGGAGTGCTTGCATGGTGCCTTCCTGCCTGGCTGAAAGAGGGGGGTTGGACTGGATGGCCTTTGGGGTCTCTGCCATCTGACCAGGAGCCCAATCTCTCTCCAAACACAGAGGTTGGATGGCTGTCTGTCGGGAGTGCTCGGATGGTGCCTTCCTGCCTGGCTGAAAGAGGGGGGTTGGACTGGATGGCCTTTGGGGCCTCTGCCATCTGACCAGGAGCCCAATCTCTCTCCAAACACAGAGGTTGGATGGCTGTCTGTTGGGAGTGCTTGCATGGTGCCTTCCTGCCTGGCTGAAAGAGGGGGGTTGGACTGGATGGCCTTTGGGGTCTCCGCCATCTGACCAGGAGCCCAATCTCTCTCCAAACACAGAGGTTGGATGGCTGTCTGTTGGGAGTGCTTGCATGGTGTTTCCATGCCTGGCTGAAAGAAGGAGGTTGGACTGGATGGCCTTTGGGGTTTCTGCCATCTGACCAGGAGCCCAATCTCTCTCCAAACACAGAGGTTGGATGGCTGTCTGTCGGGAGTGCTCGCATGGTGCCTTCCTGCCTGGCTGAAAGAGGGGGGTTGGACTGGATGGCCTTTGGGGTCTCTGCCATCTGACCAGGAGCCCAATCTCTCTCCAAACACAGAGGTTGGATGGCTGTCTGTTGAGAGTGCTTGTATGGTGTTTCCATGCCTGGCTGAAAGAAGGAGGTTGGACTGGATGGCCTTTGGGGTTTCTGCCATCTGACCAGGAGCCCAACCTCTCTCCAAACACAGAGGTTGGATGGCTGTCTGTTGAGAGTGCTTGTATGGTGTTTCCATGCCTGGCTGAAAGAAGGAGGTTGGACTGGATGGCCTTTGGGGTTTCTGCCATCTGACCAGGAGCCCAACCTCTCTCCAAACACAGAGGTTGGATGGCTGTCTGTTGAGAGTGCTTGCATGGTGCCTTCCTGCCTGGCCAAGAGAAAGTGGTTGGACTGGATGGCCTTTGGGGTCTCTGCCATCTGACCGGGAGTCCCGTCTCCCTCCGAAGCAAAGAGGGGAGCGTTTCCCTGGGCCAGCGTTGGCCTACTTGACACCTATTTTTAAAACTGCTGGCTCCGGGCATCCTCCTCCTCCTCCTCCTCCTCGGCCCCTTCCGCGCCCAGCAATCCCTTTCTCCACGGCTCTCCATCCCGGGGTCGGATTAGCAGCAGCGAGGCCTTTGGTCTGATGCCTGAGCGGGAGGGGGAGCGGGGGTGGGGGTGGGGGTCTGCTCCTTGGGCCTGATTGCCTCGCCATCCCCACCGGTCTCTCTTTCCCATCCGCAGTGACACTAATGGGCCTGTCACAGCCAGGCTGCGCCCGGGAAACGCAGGCGGCGATTGTTTTTCCGATCCGGGAACAGCCAGGGAGATAAGGCTTTCTTTCTTTCTTTCTTTCTTTCTTTCTTTCTTTCTTTCTTTCTTTCTTTCTTTCTTTCTTTCTTTCACCTCCGAGGCCTCGAGGAGGAATTAGGGGCAGAAGTAGCAGCAGGAGGAGGAGGAGGAGGAGGAAGGTGCAAATGGAGATAAATGAGGCCTCCTTGGAAGGAAGCGCATCGGGACAAAGGCACCGGCCCTTCATTTATCTGGCCTCCACTTTCATCCCTCCCTAAGAGAGCAGTTGTTGGGGGGGGGGGGCAGAGAAGGGGGAGGCAAGCAGGACCCCCAGGCCTCCAAGGGGGCAAAGAGGGGCAGGCCTTGGACACAGACTTCTCCAGCCTTGGAACTTATGCAGGACTTAAGCCAATGATGGGCAACCTTTTGCACTTGGTGTGTCAAAATTCACCAAAAAACCTAGCATGACTTGGGTGGTGTGTCACTTCGAGAAAAAAAACACCATAATTTCATAATATATATAGTTTAAATAACAAAATATATAATTGTAATATATACAGTAGAGTCTCACTTATCCAACATAAACGGGCCAGCAGAACGTTGGATAAGCAAATATGCTGAATAATAAGGAGAGATTAAGGAGAAGCCTATTAAACATCAAATTAGGTTATGATTTTACAAATTAAGCACCAAAACACCATGTTATACAACAAATTTGACAGAAAAAGTAGTTCAATATGCAGTAATGCTATGTAGTAATTACTGTATTTACGAATTTAGCACCAAAATTTCATGATGTATTGAAAACATTGACTACAAAAATGTGTTGGATAATCCAGTACGTTGGATAAGCGAGTGTTGGATAAGTGAGACTCTACTGTAACTGTATTTAATAAATCAAAAACTATTTACTGCCATTATTTCCATGTACAACAATCTATGGTACCTCTTGCAGTTTCCACGCTGATTTCTCTCTATTGTAGTTTCAATGTAGTCATGAATAATGAATAATATAATAATAGTAATAATATAATAATATACTACAATAATAATATTATAATAATAGAATGATTTTATCTATATATATAAAAGGGTAATGAAATTTCGGCCTAGGACAAAACAACAAAACTACACATCCCAGAAACACTAAACTTGGCAGCACAACCCCTCATCCATGCCTCTACGTTCATACAACAAAAAGCTCCAGCTACTCCAGAAAACGGCCAGGCTTTGAGACTGCAAGGCTATTCACTGCTATTCCACCTGGCCAACAAAGGATTCCCATAAGCCACAGCAACGCGTGGTTGGGAAAAGCTAGTACAGTAGAGTCTCACTTATCCAAGCCTCGCTTATCCAAGCCTCTGGATAATCCAAGCCATTTTTGTAGTCAATGTTTTCAATATATAGTGATATTTTGGTGCTAAATTCGTAAATACAGTAATTACAACATAACATTACTGTGTACTGAACTACTTTTTCTGTCAAATTTGTTGTATAACATGAAGTTTTGGTGCTTAGTTTGTAAAATCATAACCTAATTTGATGTTGAATAGGCTTTTCCTTAATCCCTTTTTATAATCCATGATATTCGCTTATCCAAGCTTCTGCTGGCCCGTTTAGCTTGGATAAGTGAGACTCTACTGTATATACTGTATGTGCATAATTCCCATGGAGTAAACAACAAAACCGCTGGACCAAATCACACCAAATCTGGCCACAAAAGACATTAGTCAACCAATTAATCTGCATGCGGCAGCATGTCAGCAAAAATGGCTAGGCGTGTCAGTGCTGACACACATGTCATAGGTTGACTATCACTGACTTAGGCCGTGCCCTCTTGTTAGCAAGCCTGGATGCTAATAATGCAATGTTCATCCATGAGTGGTGCACCTGTGGTAAAGGTAAAGGTATAGTCCAGTCGTGTCCGACTCTGGGGGTTGGTGCTCAACTCCATTTCTAAGCCAAAGAGCCGGCGTTTAGCAGTTTGATGGAGGAGCTGAAAGGGAACATTTCTGCCCAACATTTCTATAAGCCAGTAGGTTGCACAGACTCAGTAGCAAAGCATGATCAGTGAGTGCTCAAGACATGATCAGACACTTCCAGGGTGTAGGAAAGAAGATTCTGTTAATGTGGGATTTGTGTATAGATAGTGTTTAAATGAAATTTGTGTCTTGCCTGTATTGCATACTGATTGCATCATCCAGAGTGTACTATAGTCTGGAAAGAGTTAATTACTAAGAAGCTGTGATGACCTTGATGTGTGGCTGGAACTGGGGAGTATCCAGACACAAGTGTGTGCATTGCTGATTGCATCAGTTCAGTTCTGAGTGAGTGTCAAGTCCTGTGTTAGTCTGCAAGTTTGTTTGTCTTGATTATTACTGCTTATAGTAAAACTTTGTATATAGTTTTACTAAAGTCTTGGTGTCACTTCGTTCTGCGTTCCACTGATTCCATCCAACTACTGCTGCGCTGCAAATTACTCTGACAGATTCCACCTGAACATTAGGAAGAACTTCCTGACTGTGAGAAGGGCTGTTCAGCAGTGGAACTCTCTGCCCTGGACTGTGGTGGAGGCTCCTTCTTTGGAGGCTTTTAAGCAGAGGCTGGATGGCCATCTGTCGGGGGTGCTTTGAATGCGATTTCCTGCTTCTTGGCAGAATGGGGTTGGACTGGATGGCCCATGAGGTCTCTTCCAACTCTACGATTCTATGGTTCTATGATTCTATGTGTGACCCTATCAGGAGGCTTGGAGGAACCCAATAGACCATTGTGTTACCCAAGGAGAATGGAATGTCTACACGCACACCAACTATATAACTCATAACTTAAGACTCGGGGCGCCCAAGACTGAAGGAATTATCCTACTTGGGGCCCAGCTGAATAAGAATCCTGCTTTTTCCCACTCCAGAAAACTCAGCGTTATCTTTGAACCACGCTAACTGTTCTAGAATATGCTTCTGTCTGGGAGTCCCGTGGAGTCTCTTTCTCTGGAGGATTTGAAGTAGAGTTGAGCACAGACACTGTTTTCCTTTATTACATTCATTCTTTCGTTACTTTTATTACCTTCAGAAGCACGTAACAGGAAGCCCTCTCCCAGTATAAATAGCAGCTTGACACGAAAGCAAGTGGGAGCCAATCCCGACTTCTGGGCATGCTTTTTGTGAGCAGCCGCCTTGCTTTGGAAAGAGAGTATGTGTGGTGTGCAGGCCCAGAAAGCGCACACGCCTGCCTGCTACCAAGCTCCTCTCCTCTAGAGTAGAGAAACAGGTAAGAAGCCTCCTTAAAACGCATACTTGCCTACAGCTGAGTGCCTCCTCTAGAGTAAGAAACAGAACTTGCCTGTTGCCTCCTTACCTTGGAGAGTGCATTTGTGGTGTGCAGGCCCAGAAAATGCATGTGCCTGCCAGCAGCCGAGTGCCTCCCTTTTAGAGAAACAGGTAAAAAGTCTCCTTAAACATCATGCCTGCCTGCAGCCGAGCGCCTCTCCTCTAGTGTAGAGAAACAGGTACGAAGCCTCCTTACAGTGCATGCCTGCCTGCAGCTGAGCACCTCTCCTGTAGAGTAGAGAAAAAGGTAAGAAGCCTCCTTACAGAGCATGCCTGCCTGCAGCTGAGCACCTCTCCTCTAGTGTAGAGAAACAGGTATGAAGCCTCCTTACAGCGCATGCTTGCCTGCAGCTGAGCACCTCCCTCTAGTGTAGAGAAACAGGTACGAAGCCTCCTTACAGCACATGCTTGCCTGCAGCTGAGCACCTCTCCTCTAGTATAGAGAAACAGGTACGAAGCCTCCTTGCAGCGCATGCCTGCCTGCAGCTGAGCACCTCTCCTGTAGAGAAAAAGGTAAGAAGCCTCCTTACAGAGCATGTCTGCCTGCAGCTGAGCACCTCTCCTCTAGTGTAGAGAAACAGGTACGAAGCCTCCTTACAGCACATGCTTGCCTGCAGCTGAGCACCTCTCCTCTAGTATAGAGAAACAGGTACGAAGCCTCCTTGCAGCGCATGCCTGCCTGCAGCTGAGCACCTCTCCTCTAGTGTAGAGAAACAGGTATGAAGCCTCCTTACAGCGCATGCTTGCCTGCAGCTGAGCACCTCTCCTCTAGTGTAGAGAAACAGGTACGAAGCCTCCTTACAGCACATGCTTGCCTGCAGCTGAGCACCTCTCTTCTAGTGTAGAGAAACAGGTACGAAGCCTCCTTACAGCACATGCTTGCCTGCAGCTGAGCACCTCTCTAGTGTAGAGAAACAGGTACGAAGCCTCCTTACAGCACATGCTTGCCTGCAGCTGAGCACCTCTCTTCTAGTGTAGAGAAACAGGTACGAAGCCTCCTTGCAGCGCATGCCTGCCTGCAGCTGAGCACCTCTCCTCTAGTGTAGAGAAACAGGTACGAAGCCTCCTTGCAGCGCATGCCTGCCTGCAGCTGAGCACCTCTCCTCTAGTGTAGAGAAACAGGTACGAAGCCTCCTTGCAGCGCATGCCTGCCTGCAGCTGAGCACCTCTCCTCTAGTGTAGAGAAACAGGTACGAAGCCTCCTTGCAGCGCATGCCTGCCTGCAGCTGAGAACCTCTCCTCTAGAGTAGAGAAACAGGTAAGTAGCCTCCTTAAAATGCATGCCTGCCTGCAGCTGAGCTCCTCTCCTCTAGAGTGGAAACAACTTAAATGCCAATGATGGGAATGGGCTGATAATGGGCTGATAGAAAATAGAAATAGATTTCGGGAGGCTCCCAAAAAATCAGATCAGGGCCCCCACCGAAAGCCGGGACACGAAACGGGTAAAAGTTTACCCTGATTGCACAACCCTATTGTGAAGCAGAGGCTGGACGGCCATCTGTTGGGAGGGATTGGATGGTGTCTTCCTGCCTGGCATAAAGAGGGTGGGACTGGATGGCCTTTGGGGGTTCCTTTTTTGTTCTAAGAAGTTATGCCCAATTCTCTTTCGGGGAGCCCCTCGGACCCACTGTTTGCTCACAGACCTGTGTCGTAAAGGGTCCCACCTGTAAACCTTCCTGTCCCCCCCCCCCCGCCCCCCCCACATCTCTTTTATCCCTTTTGGAGTGTCTTCTCCGTACCACTTTCCTTGCGCCGCCCTTCACAGCCGGGCAAAGCAGATCAGATTTCGGAATTAGCCTGCGAGAGAGGAGAGCGAGGGAGAGTGCCGCGTCCCCTTCTCCCTTATCTGAGCGGCTGTAACAAGTGCTTTGCATTTATTCCCCCGAAATGTGCTGCAGAATTGCGTTACAGCTCATGGCTGCGAGCCATCTGCGGAGAGAAATCCAGTTATACCTTGTATAATAAGTTCCTGACAATCTTGCAGAGGACTCCGGGTCATAAAAGTCTCCCGGATTTTTTTTTTTATTATCGGCAGTAACAGACACGGAGAGAAATTAAGTTGTCTTATCAAATTGAGATTATATATATAAATATATATATCCATCCCCCTCTGGAGGGGAAGGTTCCTGATGGATCTTTTTCAGCCTTGGGGGTGTGTGTGGGGGGAAAGCCCCTCCAAAAGGGTTGGCAGAAAGCAGCAGGGAAGTTAGGAAGTGTGGGCCTTACTCATTGGCTCCGTGCAAACACAAACACGCACAGACCCACACAGACCCGTTGGGGTCTGTGTGGGTCTGTGCGTGTTTGTGTTTGCACGGAGCCAATGAGTAAGGCCCACGCTTCCTCTCATGCAAAAGCTCTTGCTGCCGGCACAAAAGTCGGCTAATGTGGCTAATCTGCTGGCTTTGCAAGGATTTGGGCCTTTCGCAGTGGCTGGAAGGCACCCGGCACCAAATGCCAAGCTGTGCATGATGGACGTGAATGCCCCGAGGATGGACACTTGTACAGAGAGATTTTGGGAGGGGATTTGCACCCCTGTCTTCAGCTGAACTGTTGTGGTTCAGTCTGATGATGAAGGGAGATTTGGGTTTATGCAGGCTGACCAAAGCAATGCTGATGAGGGAAATCTTGAAGGCTCTGATGCTGGAAATATTGAAGGCTCTGGTTCTGAATTGTTAGAGGGGCTACAGGCTAGCAAGGAAACAGAAACTAATGATAAGGGTGACCTTTCATAGGATTTAGAACATCAACAAGTTCCAGGTGTCTCTGGCAGCGAGTCAGAGGAATCTTCCTTAAATAGAGATACAAGGTTAAGGTTAAAAGTTCATCGCCCCAGATGTTCCCTAAGAATAGCTGGTAAAGGCATGGGAACTCAAGGGCAGAGAAATGCTTTCTTGGCCTGTAAACATGCAGGAGAACAGGGAAAGATTTCAGACGAAGCAACGTTGATTTTTGGAAGCACATCTCCTGCCTTGTCTAAGCTCATGGAAAAGGATTCTCGTTTATGTTCATACCTGGAAACTGTGTTTTGGATTTTACTCTGAAGTTCATGGTGCCTTGTTTTTCAGGACTAATTTCCTATATCAGAGACTTGGAATTATATTCTGCAAATTGCTTTTACCTCTGGATTATATTGCTTTTTTACTGACTGCCATTGCGTTTGGATGTTTGCTTTCTTTACTGCTTTTTATTCAGACTTTGCTATATTTTATCAATAAACTGTTTAAACCTAGCCTGCTGTGGTGGAGTGTGTGTTAAGAGCAAGGTGAATCAGTGCTGAGGTGCAACATGAACTCCAGTTCCAGCATGCATTGAAAAGTCCTCTTCTCTCTCTGTATGGGGAGATCTGGGGCATGCCCACCTCCTGCCTGGCCTTCCTCCTCCTCCTCCTGGAAGGGCACCCTGGCATGAAGCCTCCAGCCAGATTGCGGAGTCAGTCCTTTGCAAAACGTAACAGGAAAGGTCTCTTGTGGGTGAGAAGGTGGGGGGGGGGGGATGAGTGACGGCCTAAAGAGGAGGCACACAAGGAGATGCTATCAGGGCCTCCTTGGAAGTGGCTGCGATGAGGAGGAGAGATAAGCAAAGAAGTCAGGGTGGAGGGAGAAAGAGGAATCTGCGCAGATAAGAGGGGAGGAAGAGAAGGAGGGAGGGAGAAGGTGAAAGGAAGGCTGGAAGGAAGAAGAGAGGATGGAAGAAAGTTGGAAGGAAGGAAGGCAGGAGTAGGAGGGAAGGAAGAAAGAAGGGAAGAAAAGAAGGTGGAAGAAAAGAAGATGGAAGGAAGGAAGAAAGGAAGGAAGAAGGGAAGGAAAAAGAGAAGGAAACAGAGAAGATGGAAGGAAGGTGGAAGAAGGGAAGTAAGAAGAGAAGGAAAAAGAGAAGATGGAAGGAAGGAGGGAAGAAGGAAGGAAGATGGAAGAAGGGAAGGAAGAAGAGAAGGTGGAAATAGGAGGAAGGAAGGTAGATGAAAGAAGGGAAGGAAGAAAGGAAAGAAAAAGAGGAGGTAAAAGGAAGTTGAAGGAAGGAAGGAAGGAAAGAAGGAGAGCAACGGAAGAAGGAAGGTGGAAGGAAGGAGGGAAGAAGAAAGGAAGAAAGGTGGAAGAAGGGGAGGAAGGGATCATTGATGCTAAATGTTTTCTGTGATTCATCTCCAGGGCTTTTTTGTGCTCAGATCCAGTGCTTTTGACTTGCAAGGAGCCTTTTAACGCAAGGAGAGTGAGTAGCTGCCATTTTGGAGAGTTTTGAAAGGAGCTCCTAGAACAGTGGTTCCCAACCTTTTCTTGACCAGGGACCACTTCGGCCACGGCCCACTTGGCCAGGGACCCCTCTCTAACATTAGTACCAAGAGGGTTATGAATCAGCTTTTGGTCAACTTTAGATTCGGTTTGGTTATCTGGGGTGCTGATTCAGAAAATTGCATTGGATAGACCACATCAGCTCTGGTTTCTAGTACAGAACATATGCCATCCAGTAGTTGCCATCTACTCTCCCACAGAAGATGATTTTAATAATCTAGAGCTGATGTAGTCTAGTCAATGCAATGGTCAGCTCTGTGGAAAAGAGAGGAAATAAAATAAATAAGTAAAGAGGAAGGAGGTCTGTGGACCGGATTTTTCATTTTTGGGCTGTGGCCCACGGGTTGCGAACGACTGTCCTAGAAGATGAAGCTATTTGGGGTGGACTCCTTGGGATGACCATGGACGCAAGAGGTTTGTTGTGATCCGCGTTCAAAGCCCTTTAGAACCTCTTTTGTGCTCAGATCCAGCGCTGTTGACTTGCAAGGAGCCTTTGAATACAAGGAAGGGCCAAGGTGTTGTGGTAATCTCTGAGCGGTTAGACTCAATTGAACCCTCTCTGGGGGAGATTCCACCAAAAATCAGCAGAGTAGCAAAAGCAAAGCTTTTAAATGCAGCAGTTACTTACACGGGGCGAGCAAGAGAAGCCTTTGACCATTTAGGATTGCAATGGACTTCAGAGTCTCAGTAAAAGTTCAAAAGTATTTATTCAGGTAAAAAGAACTCCATTGTGGATAGAAAGGCTTGGGAGCTGTCTAGTCTACTCTAGACTGGTTTCTAAGGAAAAATAAGAAAGGAAAAATAACAAACATCTAAATAGTAACATCTTGCCAGGAGAGAGGGCAAGATGCTTCTTGTTAGCTGGAAGAACAAAGGGAGAAGAGAGAACCAAAATGGTTCCAACCTCATGGTCCAGTTTATTGGGGCCATTTTTTATTTTGTGTCAAAAGCATTGCATAACAAATACATTTTAAAAATGATGAAAAAATAGAGGAAATCACAAAACAACTAAATAGTTTTAGACCAAAAGCGGGCAACAGCAACTGCATTGTCCGTAGCTTTAAGCAACTCCTCCTCTGTGCATGAGGTAGGACATTGTGGGCAAGCATACATATGCGGAGTTGTTTGTTCTGCTCCACAGTCACACAAGGTGGAGGATTCCTCCAGGTAGTGCCACCTCGCCAAGTTGTCTTTAGATCTGCCCACTCCGCTTCTGAGTCTGTTCAGGGACTTCCAAGTTGCCCATTCTTGGTTTGCCCCTGGAGGAAGGAAGACCCTCGTGGGGGGCCATCCAGTTGGAATTGCCAGGTTTAGCTGCCCAGAGGGACACCCTTGCTGCTGCTGGAGGAACATCAAGAGGAGTGGTGGTTCTCATGAAGCCCTTCCTTGATTTGAGTCTGTTGAGAGGAGGCTGATAGTCATGCAGTGGGTGGCTTTCACAATGTTCGACCTTATTTCTCTTATTCTTAATGTTCGACCTTATTGGGGCCATAAAAGACATTCTGACCAATGGGAAGTTAGTGTCCCTGGAGATTCACATTTCTACTAACTTCAAAGTAAGGGATGTGATGTAAACAGGATAGAATGAAACGTAGTAAAGCCTGTCTAGGCATGCTCTGGAAACAGGGAAAGGATTCCCTCAATCTAACTCTATCATCTATCTAACTACATCTAGACTTGAATAGTCCAGGATGATTCCCAACACAAGCCGCTTCTTTGCTGCTGCTGCTTCTACATGATGCGGAGGAGGCCTTGTGGAACCTGTGCAGGGAAGGAAAGAAGGAGGGAAGGAGGGAAGGAGGAGGCTCCCCGTGGGTGGGTGCCCTCGGAGCACCTGCTCTTTGTTTCCCTTCCTTGCAGAGAGTGCCGTTGTCATAGAAATCCGGGAGCCGGTGGAGCTCCACAGCACATTCCTGGTAGGTTCCTCTAGCTCCGTGGGCAGGGCCGGTGGCGTTCTGCGATTTATGCCAACCACACTCCTCCAAAAGCCTACCATCTCCTTCTCCCAACCCTCCTTTTGTTGGCCTGGCTGGACCCTTGCTTCTTCCTCCAATGCTCCCTTCTTTAGGGATGGGTGCCAGGTGCCCACAGAAGGGAGACGGGAGCCGGTTTTGGCTGCCTCGTGCCTCCCTCGCTTCCTTCCTTCCCCACCTGGAACGATCTGAGCAGGAAATACAGCGTCTTGCATTAACCGAACCAAAAGCAAGCACACTCACTGAACACATGCCTGAAGTATTAAACACGTACTCAGCACATAACTACGTAAACTATTCTACAAAGCTCGCACTCATGATTGATTGTCATCCCTTTGGATAACTCTCTAGATCAGACATAGGCCAACCTTCCCCTCCCTCTAGGTGTTTTGGACTGCAACTCCCACCATTCCTAACAGCCTCAGGCCCTTTCCTTTTCCCCCTCAGCCGCTTAAGCGGCTGAGGGGCAAAAGGAAGGGGCCTGAGGCTGTTAGGAATGGTGGGAGTTGGAGTCCAAAACACCTGGAGGGCCCAAGTTGGCCCATTCCTGTACCTCTTTGGTGTGAGAGGAGTTGTAGTCATGTACTGAGCATGTTCAGACACAGGACTCCATTTTGTTAGCAGTTTGCATTAGATCTCAGTGGAGCGGCTGAGGGGGAAAAGGAAAGGGCCTGAGGCTGTTAGGAATGGTGGGAGTTGAAGTCCAAAACATCTGAAGGGCCAAAATTGACCTATGATGATGATGATGATGTTGTCAAAGGCTTTCACGGCCGGAATCACTGGATTGCTGTCAGTTTTCCAGGCTGTATGGCCATGTTCCAGAAGCATTCTTTCCTGACGTTTCGCCCACCTGTGTGGCAGGCATCCTCAGAGGTTGTGAGGTCTGTTGGGGATAATACTTCTGGAACATGGCCATACAGCCCAGAAAACTCACAACAAACCAATGGTGATGATGTTTGTCTATATCCTGCTTTTTCCAACCACAAAGGAGACTCGAAGTGGGTCTAGCTTAATGAAGAGCAGACAACTGTGCAGTGTGGACAGACCTGAGTGCGAACCAAAACCAGGAAAACTTCAGAACTCCATTTGGAAAATAGAGGAGGCATAAAGCTACACCCACCCTTTTCCCAAAAATAGACCAGGCTGGCATTCAGATTCTCCAAGGGTGAGTGATGAGAATGGACAGGAAATTTCGCCAGTTTGAAATCCTGGTGGAATTGAGGGACAATGTATGCTTGTTCTTGTTGTTGTTGATGTTGTTGTTTTGTACCTTCAGGCCACTTCTAACCTCTGGCAACCCTAAGGCGAGCCTATCATGGGGTTTCCTTGTCAAGATCTGTTCAGTGGGAGTTGTTTTGAGTTTAGGACTCTGGCTTTAGAGACAAATACACTTCAACAAACATGCATTGCGGTTTCATTCAAAGCACTGGGATTTCTAGACAAGCAAAGTGTGTAGCGCATTCTCATCACTCAGAGCCCGTGGTGGTGCAACCAGTGGTTCTCAACCTGTGGGTCTCTCCCCAGATGTTTTGGCCTTCAGCTCCCATAAATCCTAACAGCTGGTAAACTGGCTGGGATTTCTGGGAGTTGTAGGCCAAAACACCTGGGGAGGGACCCACAGGATGAGAACCACTGGGTTAAACCCTTGTGCCGGCAGGGCTGCTGACTGAAAGGTTGGTGTTCGAATCCAGGAAGTGGGGTGAGCTCACATCTGTCAGCTCCAGCCAGGGCCGGCCCTAGGCAATTTTCAAGTGTAAGCAAACCGTACTTTGGTGCCCCCCCCCCCAAAATTATTATTATTAGTGACATTTATATCCCGTCCTTCTCACCCCGAAGGGGACTCAGGGCGGCTTACAAGCCATACAATATATTATATTATTCGTATAGCACAATATAAGCATTATATATTACTATATTGTACTATAACACTATATTGTAATATTATTAGTAACATTACAAGGAATATAAATGTAAATATACCATTATAATCGTGTATTATTATTATTATTATTATTATTTTTATTATTATTATCATCATCATCATCATTATTATTATATTGTATTACATTACAATATTATTAATATTATATGCATATACATTATATTATATTATGTTCACAATCATGGTATTGAGCCATATTCTTTGTCAATACAGTACCACAAAAATAAAAATACTGTTGGCAGTCATGCCATTATTTGTCAGATTCAGATACTGTCTTTTATTGGCATCACAGATTTATCAAAATAATGCACATTTTTTATTTTTTATCAAATGCAGTGATAGTGGAAGAAGAGAGCCATGGAGATTTCCTCAAAGTACCAGGCCTTTAAAAGAAGGAAGAGTTTCCTCTCTCCGGCAAAGGCCCGGCTTAGGGAAGCCCAGGGCGTGTTGCTGTTTCCTAGAACTTTTCTTTGCCCGCCCCTCTCTCTCTCTGGACACTGAACTGGGGGCCTCAATAGCGCCCCCAGGGGATTGGCGCCTTCCGCATTTGCGTAGTTTGCGTATAGGTTATGCCGCCCCTGTCTCCAGCTTCCCATGTGGGAACATGAGAGAAGCCTCCCACAGGATGTTAAAACATCATTCAGGCGTCCCCTGGGCAACGTCCTTGCAGATGGCCAATTTTTTCGCACAGTAACATCAGAAACAGCTTGTAGTTTCTCAAGTCAATCCTGACACGAAAAAAAAAATCACTGAGGCTGAGAGATTGTGACACCCAAGGTCACCCATGGGAGATCCAAGCCCCAGCCTCCAGAGTCAGAGCCCAATGCTCAAACCCTTGCAGCGGGCTGTTTCTATATGCGAATGAGCTCTAATTAATTCAGCACACAGACACCGCTGGCCTTCCCGACTCCTTTCTGCCAATAGAACCAAGTGATCTGGAAAACTGTTGTTTCCAGGAACGGCTTCCAGTTGGTGCTGGAACCAGATTTGTTGGAGTTTGGGAAACAATGCAAGTGGAGGCGGGGCTGGGAAAGCGGCAATGCTCCCTTCTTTAAAGCATCCTCTACGCACGCAAAGCCATTCTGCGGCCCCAGGAAAAAAATAAATAAAACACATTCTGTAGGATTCGTTTGTCTCCGAAAAACATCCACGTTTGCACGTATTAGATTTAAAAGTCTAGCTTAGCCAGACAATAATTACAAATTGGCTCGCCGTATTTCATTTAAAAAATGCTTCCCATTGTTGTTGCAAACAGAGGGAGCGGGGAAGCGGCTGCGGCGGCCGGGCGGCTGCGCTCGAAGAAACCTTAGAAATGGCTTCGCTTGGGCCGGATTTGCCAGGAAGAGACAAAAGGTTAAAGCAGAGCGCTTAGGACGGCGTCACCCAGATTAGAGTCAAGGGAGGAAGGATGTTATTCATGCTGAACTTAGAAGATCCTGCACCGCCTCCGGCAGCCGGCTGCAACGAGATTTCACTCCGCCGGAGAAGAGACAAGAGCAGAGGGGCCGGGCCCTTGGAGGCGTGCCCCATAAGCGGGCCCCAAGGTTAAGGCCTGCGGCCAGGCAGTCCTCTGTTGCAGGAGTTCTTCTTCTTTGGGAGCCCTTAAAGGCACTTATGTCTTTTTTGGGGACCTCAAGGTGGTTGCTTCTTCTATTGGACCCTTTAAGATACTTACGTCTTCTTATTTATTTTATTTTAGTTATGTACAGTATTTATATTCTGCCCTGTTCACCCTGAAGAGGACTCAGGGTGGATCACAATGTACATTTACATGGCAAACATTCAATGCCATAGACCAATGATGGGCAACCTTTTGCGCTTGGTGTGTCAAAATTCACCAAAAAACCTAGCATGACTTGGGTGGTGTGTCACTTTATTTCCATGTATAAGAATCTATGGTACCTCTTGCAGTTTCCACGCTGATTTCTCTCTATTCTAGTTTCAATGTAGTCATGAACAATCTATATATATAATAAAAGAGAAATCGGAGTATGTATCAGCGTTTTGATTGGCCTGGCGGAATATGTGCTCGCGTTTTGATTGGCCGCCACTATCCCAGGCCACTGAGACCAACAGGAATGACGGATCTGCACCAAACTTGGCACACTTCATCCCCACGATGCACTTTATGACCTGCTGCCATTTGGGGGAGGATGGACCACAGATGATGGGATTTGCAGTACTTTCAAACACTTTAACTCCCACAGACTACTGCAATGCCCACCAATGATAGAAATGGACCAAACTTGGCACACAGAACTCCTGTCGACCCCTTTACATCCTGATGTATATTGGGGCAGGATGGACCAAGGATGATGGAATTTGCAGTACCTTCCCTCACTTCTTCAGACCACAGCAACTGCCACAAATCACACAACTGAACCAAACCAGGCACACATATCCCAAATGACACACTTCACATGCTGCAGCAGTTTGACGGAGGGTGGACCAAGGATTATGGGATTTGCAGTACATTCATCCAATTCACCTCCCACAAACCATTGTGATGCCCATGAATGACAAAACTGTATCAAACTTGACACGCAGGTGCAGGGTAGCCCACTTTACATCCTGGTGCAGTTTGGGGGAAGAGGGACCGTGGATGAGGGGACTTACAATATCTTCAGTCACTTCCTGGGACTACTGTGACCCCCACCAATGACTGATCAAGACCAAACTTGGCACATAGAGCCACCATGGCCCACTCTACATCTTGGTGAGATTTGAAAGAGCTTGGACCTTGGATGATGGGACTTGCAGTATATTCATTCACTTCCTGAGACCACTGTCACCCCCATCAATGTCTCATCAAGACCAAACTTCAAACAGAGAACACCCATGACTCACTCTTCACCCAGGTGCAGTTTAGAGGATGATGGACCATGGATGATGGGACTTCCAATACCTTCACTCACTTCCTGAGAGCACCGCGACCCACACAAATGACTGATCAAGACCAAACATGGTACATGGAGCCCTCATGACCTATTCTACATACTGGCTCTGTTTGGAGGGGGATGGACACTGGACGATGGGACTTGCATATGGGAGTTGGAGCTCACCCGCACCCACTGAACCCAGCTGACATTGGATATAGGCTACACTTGGAACACAGGCAAACAATGCCTTTCTCAAATGACCCGGGCATCGCCGGGTCTCCAAGCTAGTGAATAATATAAAAGCAATAATATGATAATATATTACAATAATAATAGAATGATATAAAAATGTAATGTGCATAATTCCCATGGACTAAACAACAA
The DNA here is from genome assembly GCF_035594765.1 of Anolis carolinensis. NCBI lineage: Eukaryota > Metazoa > Chordata > Lepidosauria > Squamata > Anolidae > Anolis > Anolis carolinensis. Next base: position 256,760,030 of record NC_085844.1, on the reverse strand, counting down.
AACCACTGGACCAAATCGCATCAAATTTGGCCACAAAAGACATAGTCACCCAATCAATCTGCATGCGGCAGCGTGTCAGCAAAAATGGCTAGGTGTGTCAGTGCTGACACATGTGTCATAGGTTGGCCATAGGTTAGACATACGGCAGGCAGAGACACAGAGGCTATTTAACATTTTTCAGTCTCTGGCTTCATGAGGGTCTGCTCAATTCCGGCCACAGGGAGAGCTGCTGCTTTATCATCCACTGTGACACTGAGTCCTTGATGGAGTATTTCCTCATCTTCCGGCACACACGCTGTTGGACATTTTTATGGTGACGTAAATTAGTTGAGGAGCCCTGGTGGCGAAGTGTGTTAAAGGACTGAGCTGCTGAACTTGCAGACCGAAAGGTCCCAGGTTCAAATCCTGGGAGTGGAGTGAGCGCCCACTGTTAGCTCCAGCTTCTGCCAACCTAGCAGTTCGAAAACATGCCAATGTGAGTAGATCAATAGGTACTGCTCCGGCAGGAAGGTTACGGCACTCCATGCAATCATGGCAGCCACATGACCTTGGAGGTGTCTATGGACAACGCTGGCTCTTTGGCTTAGAAATGGAGATGAGCACCAATCCCCAGAGTCAGACATGACTGGACTTAACGTCAGGGGAAACTTTTACTTTACCTTTAAATTAGTTAAATTAGCCTCCCTGCAAAAGCGGTCCCTAAATTTCCTACTTGACAGATGCAATTATTGTTCGAGTTGCTTAGGTAAACAACGAGCTGGGGCTATTTAATGGTCGGTCACTCAATCCGACTAAGGCTTCGAACTCATGACCTCTCGGTCAGTAGTGATTAATTGCAGCTGGCTACTAACCAGCTGCGCCACAGCCCGGCCCCTTCTTTGGAGTCCCTTAAATGCAGTCCTTCTTCTACGGACTCTTCAAGGCACTTCTCCTTTGGGGACCCTTGAAAGTGGCCACTTTTTTATTTGGTTTCTCTTCAAAGCAGCCCCTTCTTCTATGAGACCCTTAAAGGCACTTATGTCTTTTTGTGGACCCTTATAGGCGCCCCTTCTTCTATCAGACCCTTGAAGGCACTTCAGTCCCTTAACGGCGGCCTCTTCTATGAGACCCTTAAAGGCACTTACTTCTTCTTTGGGGACCCTTAAAGGCGGCCCCTTCTTTAATGGGACTCTTAAAGGCACGACCTTCTTTGAGGACCCTTAAAAGCAGCCACTTCTACTATGAGAGCCTTAAAGGCACTTGTGTCTTCTTTGGGGACCCTTTTTTCGGAAGGAGGATAGGGTGGGGGATTGCCTAATCTCCCTGTGAGGGGCGTTCAAAAGCCAGGGGCCACCACCGAGAAGTCCCTCTCTCTTCCTCGTCCCCACCCACCATGCTTGTGACGGTGGCAGGACCGTGAGAAGAGCTTACCCGGCAGATCTTAACATTCGCACAGGTACATAGGAAGGGATGCGGTCACAAAGATAGGCAGGGCCCAAACCACAGGTGATTATTACCTGTACCTTGAATTGGGACCGGAATCCAGTGAAGCTGCTTTAATAGGGGTATTGTCTGCTCCCTATAATTAGTTCCAGTTAGCAATCTGGTTCCTGACCTTTGCACCAGTTGTAGTTTCTGGGCCGTCTTCAAAGGCAGCACCATGTAGAGTGCTCACAGTAGTCCAACCTGGATGTAACTAAGGCGTGGACCATTGTTGCCAAGGTGGCCATTGGATTCATGCCCGCAAGGAGAGCTCCTTTTTTGGAGCACCACACCTAGAATCCCCGTCAGTGGTGTCTAAGGGATTTTGGTCGTGGTGCTCCAAAACAGGAACTTCCCCATCACTGGTAAGAGCAATGTGGGAAGAAGGGGAGCTTGAGCTCCCTGGAAGAAGGAAGACACCCAAGGGTGGCTCATAAGAGGCAGGCATGATGCTCACCGGGTTGGAATTCTTGGCTCTTCCTTGTTGCAGGGATACAAACAGGCCTGGCCCTAGGTAATTTTCAAGTGTAAGTGAACAGGATTTTGCCTCCCCAAACCAATCACTGAAAAATAAAAGCGTTGGATAAGCAAAAATGTTGGATAATAAGGAGAGATTAAGGAAAAGCCTAAATAAAGAACAACACTCTATAAACAGGGGAAATCCTGACAGGAAACAATCAGGGCCAGCTAGCACCTCCCAACCAAGGATGCCCCCAGGGAGGAAGCAGCCAGGCTTTGAATCTACAAGGCCATTAAATGCTAATCAAGCTGGCCAATTGCAACATTCACACTAGCCTCAAACAGACAAGAGCTCTTTCTCCCACCCTGGACTTTCCACAGATATATAAACCCCACTTGCCTAGCTTCCAACAGACTTCAGAACCTCTGAGGATGCCTGCCATAGATGTGGGTGAGATGTCAGGAGACAGCCCTCAGGCGCAGGGCAGGATCGCTTCCCTGTCTTTAAAGGGGCAGCAGGGCGGCCTGGTTGGAGGCCAGTGCTTTTGTTGTAATGTGCATATTTATATATATATATATATAAAATTCTATTATTATTATTGTAGTATATTATTATATTATATTATATTATTACTATTATATTATTTATTATTCATGACTACATTGAAACTACAACCGAGAGAAATCGGCGTGGAAACTGCAAGAGGCACCATAGATAGTTGTACATGGAAATAATGGTAGTAAATAGTTTTTGATTTATTAAATACAGTTATATATTACAATTATACATTTTTGTTATTTAAACTATATATATTGTGAAATTATGGTTTTTTTCTCGAAGTGACACACCACCCAAGTCATGCTAGGTTTTTTGGTGAATTTTGACACACCAAGCGCAAAAGGTTGCCCATCATTGCCATGGAGGATGGCGCCTTCGGCAACTGCCTAATTTGCCTTGTGGTTGAACCGCTTCTGGATACAAACCATGTCTGGCCCTGCTTAGTACCTGAGCGCACACCAGATCCAATGCCTTTGGGGCATGGAATTCCCTCTGATCTTGGATGCTAACCCTGGCTCGGACTTGGATGGAAGACCACCCCAAATACCCAATGCTTCAGGCTGTGCTTGAGAGGCTGGAAGTGGCCAAACCCACCTCTGAGGATTCCTGGAGAAACCCTGCAAATTGCACAGAGTCACCCTAAGTGGATAGCTGACTTGAAGGGACGGGATCGGACTCAGAAGAGGGAGAAAGGGGCCTTTGTGGACTGCCGCTCCCAGACTCCCCCAGCATCTTGCATGCAGCCCCCTTGCCCAAGCCCAGAAGGATGGCTGCCGAGGAGGAGGGCAGGTGAGTGGGCACGTGGGCCGAGACAAGTCTGCCAAGAAGAGGAGGAGGAGGAGGAGGAGGAGGAGGAGGAGGAGGGGAGGCCAAGCTTTCTGCGCGGATCGGCCGCCTTGTCTTTCATTCCCGGCTCCTCTGGCAAGCGGTCTTCTGGGGGCCTCTTTATTTTTGTGTAGAGATGTGTGTCTAATGAATTAGCCATGAATGGGAGCTCGGCACAAGGGCTAATTTAAACTGAGCATCCATTCAGGCTCATCCATCAGCCTCCCAGCCCCACGCGACCCACCCGCCGGCCCTCCCTCCGCAATGGGATTTGGGGGGAGGTGTGGAGGGGGGTAACATGTGCCGAGAGGACGGCGCCTCGTGCCAGCCCCCTCCTTGGCTTTGCCTTGGCGTGCGCATGAGGCATGTGCGTGGGGAGGGGGGGCTGGGGGCGTCCCCCGGGGGCCGGATCCTTGCCAGCGCCTGATGCTCGCGTCTCCCTCGCTGGTGACCCTGTGAGGCCTTGGCTGCCTTTCCAGATGCTTTCAACGGGCTCTAAAGCATTGTCGGTTGCCATCAAGTCAGCTCCGACTCCGGGCGGCCCAGCAGATCAGCCCAAGAGCCTGGAGAAGGGGAGGCGGAGAGGGGACAGCGGAGCCATGCGGACGCCATGGAGAAGATGTCACTCCGGGGAGAAGCGGGAGAGCCATGGGTTCAGGTTCACAGCATCACAGAATCACAAGAGTTGGAAGAGACCCCAAAGGCCATCCAGTCCAACCCCCCACCATGCAGGAAAACACCATCAAAACACCCCCAGCACCTGCTTAATAACCTCTTCATGTTCCACAGTTGCCTAGAAGTTTGGTGGGGTCCTCTTCTTTCTCTGGAGGCTTTTAAACAAAGGCTGAATGGCCATCTGTTGGGAGAGATCAGATGGTGTCTTCCTGCCTGGCAGATTTCATAGAATCATAGAATAACAGAGTTGGAAGAGACCATATGGGCCATCTAGTCCAACCCCCTTCCATGTAGGAAAAGCACAACCAAAGCACCCCAGACAGATGGCCATCCAGCCTCTGTTTAATAAGCCTTCAAGGAAGGACAGACTTTGAGGCAGAATTTGTCAGAGTAATTAGCAGCGCAGCAGTAGTTGTATGGAATCAGTGGAGTGCAGAACAAAGAGACATTAACAGAATATACCGTATATACTCGAGTATAAGCCAACCCGAATATAAGCCGAGGGACCTAATTTTACCACAAAAAAACCTGGGAAAACATTGACTCCAGTATAAGGCGAGGGTGGTAAATTTCAGAAATAAAAATAGAATAAATATTAGAATAAATAAAAAAATAAAAAAATAAAAAATAGAATAAATAAATAGAATAAAATTACATTAATTGAGGCATCAGTAGGTTAAATGTTTTTGAATATTTTCATCAAGCTCAAATTTAAGATAAGACTGTCCAAATCTGATCAAATCATTGTTCTCATCTTCTTCAATGTAAATGTGCTTATGTATCCTTTTAATAATAATAGAGTAAAATAATACATACAATAATAATAATAATAATAATAATAATAATAATAAATACAGGAAAATAATACATGTAATAACAAATAGAGTAAAATAATAAATGCAATAATAATAATAAGATCAGAGTGAAATATAAATGTATTATTATTAATAATAAAAATAGAGAAAATAAATGTAATAGTAGCAACAATAATAGAGAAAAATAATAAATGTAATAATACCAATAGTAATAGAGAAAAATAATAAATGTACCATATATTCTCGAGTATAAGCTGACCCAAATATAAGCCAACCAGGACCCTCACCCGAGTATAAGCCGAGGGGGGCTTTTTCAGTCTTAAAAAAAGGGCTGAAAAACTAGGCTTAGACTCAAGTATATACAGTAAATGCATCATGACTTCTTCCCTCGATCTGGACACTAGGCTCCTGAGGCAACCCAGAATCGCATTGGCTTTTTAAGCTGCTGCATCACAGTCTTGGCTCATGCTCAACTTGTTCTCCATGAAGACGTCCAAACCTTTTTCACATGGGCTGTTGCAGAGCCAGGCACCACCCCTCCTTTCTCTTTGCGTCTCATCTTTTCTGCCCAAGTGCAGTATCTCACATTTGTCCTTGTTGAGATGCATCTGGATCGTTTTGGCCAATCAGCTCCCTAATCTGTTGGGTTGGACTGAGTGGCTCTGAGTGCCCCTTCCAACTCTAGGATTCGACGGTTTTCATCAAATCCCAGCCGATATCAAGGACCCACTCTATGTATGTGTCTAGAGACACACACTGTTTCCGTACCTGAGAATTAGCTCTGGGCCCCGTGCCACGATGTGCCTCCCACTCCCAGCCCAAGTGCCAGGGTCTCAGCGTTGACCCAGGCTTGGCGTCATTTGGGGGAAGAAGTGCTCAGCATGTTTTGGGCTGGGCTGTGGCGCAGCTGGCTAGTAACCAGCTGCAATAAATCACTACTGACCGAGAGGTCATGAGTTCGAAGCCTGAGTTGGGTTAATCCCCCTACCATTAAATAGCCCGGCTTGCTGTTGAGCTATGCAGCCCCGAAAGACAGTTGCATCTGTCAAGTAGGGAAATTTAGGTACGCTTTATGCGGGAGGCTAATTTAACTAATCTACAACATGATAAAACTGCCAGCAAAACACGAGGAAAGGAATGAGGAAGTACAGCCACTAGTGGACGGTGAAGCAACAGCTCCCCCTGTGGCGGAATCGTGAAGCTGGAAAAATGTTAAATGCCTCTGTATCTGTCTATACTGTATGTTGTTTGTCTGTTGGCATTGAATGTTTGCCATATAAGTGTTCATTGTAATCCGCCCTGAGTCCCCTTCGGGGTGAGAAAGAAGGGCGGAATATAAATACTGTAGATAAATAAATAAATAAATAAATTTTGGGGTGGAACCCATGGCGTATTCCGGGAACGGTTCTGTTCCAACCGGAATCATGGCAGTGCCAAGCCCAGGTCCAGGGTGGGCTTCTCCTGTGGGCCTTCACTGTGTTTCATCAGGAAGAGGAATAGTTCTCTCTCTCCTTCTGGGGCATGTATGGCCAGACAGGCCGAGGATGTCTATGAGACTGGATAGGCAACTAGTCCACCCCCCTAACAGAGCGAGGGGGCCAGACTTGCCTACGGCAGCCCCTTCCTGCCCTTTCCCAGGCTCCACATTCCAAGGAGAATTTATTTATTTATTTATTTATTTATTTATTTATTTGCAGTATTTATATTCCACCCTTCTTTCTCACCCCGAAGGGGACTCAGGGTGTATCACATTGTATATACATATAAGGCAAACATTCAATGCCATATACACATAGAACAAAGACAGAGACAGACGCAGAGGCAATTTAACCTTCTCCTGAGGGGATGTTCGATTCCGGCCACAGGGGGGAGCAGCTGCTTCATCATCCACTGCGATGGCACTTCCTCATTCCAATAGCGGCTGGATGATTTTTATGGAGTCGTACATTAGTTAAATTAGCCTCCCCACTTTATAAGTGGTACCTTAATTTCCTACTTGATAGATGCAACTATGTTTCGGGTTGCTAGGTCAGCAACGAGCAGGGGCTATTTTTAATTTTTAATTGTCGGGTGCTCACCCCGCCATGGGCTGGCCTCAAACTCATGACCTCTTGATAAGTGATTTATTGCAGCTGGCTGCTCACCAGCCTGCACCACAGCCTGGCCCCTTTGTTTCTCTCTGAGGTTGAGAGAATATGTCCCATCCAAGGTCACTGGAGGGTCTTCAGAACATGGCAGGGGTCCCCTTCTTGCATGCAGGACACAGAGCCAAATGGCATTGCAAGTCGAGTCAAAAGGCGCACAAGATACACCCCAAAGAACCCTGGGTTGCCCCCATGAGCCTGGATGAGTGGGCCTGGGCTGTGGTGCAGGCGGGAGAGCAAGCCAGCTGCAATTAACTGCAATGAATCACTTTGACCAGGAGGTCATGAGTTCGAGGCCCGCTCGGAGCCTATGTCTGTTTGTCTTTGTTCTATGTTAAAAAGGCATTGATTGTTTGCCTATATGTCTAATGTGATCCTCCCTGAGTCCCCTTCGGGGTGAGAAGGGCGGAATATAAATACTGTAAATAAATAAATAATAAATAAATAAATATGGGTGCAGGGAAGATGTCCTCCACTTGACTACATGCCAAAGGCTACCTGGATGGAAGCAAGTCTGCTTTTGATGGCAGGGCCAGAACCTGGAACTCCATTGAGTCACAGCTGGGAGGGACCCCCCAGGGCCGTCCAGTTCAGCCTCAGTCTTACTTCCATACAGTGTTTAAACCCTCCCAACAGATGCCCATCCAGCTTCTGTTTAATGCCATCAAAGGAGGAAGCTCCACTGGACTCCCAAGCAGGAGCCGGTTGCAGAAGTCTACCCCATACCACACAGCTGTGGACAAGAAGTCTACATTGGGACCACCAAACGCAGCTGCATTGCCCAGGCACGAATCAAGGAACATGAAAGGCGCTGCAGACTACTTTCAACAGAAAAATCAGCCATAGTAGAACACATGATAAACCAAGTTGGGCACAGAATATTATTTGAGAACATGGAAATTCTGGACCACTTGGGCAACCACTTTGTCAGACTATATACTTACTTACAACTTACGTAGACGATCCCTCGTTGTCTGGGTATGATGGCCTTCCAAGTTCTTGGAAGACGACTGTGCATGAGTTTTTTTCAATGTGTGGAGGTTGGTGCACAGCCGGCCAACACACAGTCTTCACAGAGTGAGGGTCCCAACCAGTGGTGTGATCAACACAACGACAATGGCTTCTCAATCTGTTGCAGCCTTCTTCCACCTTCACAGCTGTTGTAACATGTACCGTGGTATCTGCCACCTGATCCACCGTTGACGTCTTCGGATTGTGCTCGGCCTGAAACCTCCCTCCCGGGAGTGCATGACTTTGGTAGTTACACTCACAGGTTCATTGGAACACGCAACAAGGTGACAATCAATCGAGCGAGGTCAGACTACACAGAGAAGCCGCTGAAATCCACAAACAATCTCAACAGAGAGGAGGAAACGATGAAAATGAACAAAATTTGGCCATCAGTCTTGAGAAATGTGTTGTTGAAGGCTTTCATGGCCAGGATCACAGGGTTGTTGTATGTTTTCCGGGCTGTAGGGCCATGTTCCAGAAGCATTCTCTCCTGAGAGAATACTTCTGGAACATGGCCATACCGCCCGGAAAACATACAATAACCCAGTCTTGAGAAACACTAGAATCAAGACAGTGAATTCAAAGAGAACCAAGAATTCAAGAATTCAAAGAGAACCAAGGCTTGCAAACTTGCTAACATTTTGTTAACCAACTAATGGTTCTTTCTCCCATCCTGGATATTCCACTGGGATGTTATATACTCCACTTGCTTGAACACCCTCAAATCCTCTGAAGGTGCCAGCCACAGATGCAGGCGAAATATCAGGAGAAAATGCTGCTAGAACATGGCCACACAGCCCAGAAACCACACAACACTCCAGGTGTGGAATACTCTGCCAAACCTTTCCCTCTGTGTGTGGGATGCAGGGTCTTCTGTGAGCCCCACTTGCAGGCTGAAGCAGAACAGCCCAGGCTGACCCACGGCATGCTTGTGGGGTTCCCCGGCCTTCAACAGGGACAAATGCAAGATACTCCACTTCGGCAGAAAAAATGAAATGCAAAGATACAGAATGGGGGGCGATGCCTGGCTAGACAGCAGTGTGTGCGAAAAAGACCTTGGAGTCCTCGTGGACAACAAGTTAGACATGAGCCAACAATGTGATGCGGCTGCTAAAAAAGCCAACGGGATTCTGGCCTGCATCAATAGGGGAATATCGTCTAGATCCAGGGAAGTCCTGCTCCCCCTTATTCTATTCTGCCTTGGTCAGACCACACCTGGAATCACACTGTGTCCAATTTTGGGCACCACAGTTGAAGGGAGATGTTGACAAGCTGGAAAGCGTCCAGAGGAGGGCAACTAAAATGATTAAGGGTCTGGAGAACAAGCCCTATGAGGAGCGGCTTAAAGAGCTGGGCATGTTTAGCCTGCAGAAGAGAAGGCTGATAGGAGACATGAGAGCCATGTACAAATACGTGAAGGGAAGTCCTAGGGAGGAGGGAGGGAGCTTGTTTTCTGTTGCCCTGGAGACTAGGACACAATGGAACAAGGGCTTCAAACTACAGGAAAGGAAGGAGATTCCACCTGAACATCAGGAAGAACTTCCTCACTGTGAGAAGGGCTGTTCAGCAGTGGAACTCTCTCCCCGGGGCCGTGGTGGAGGCTCCTTCTTTGGAGGCTTTGAATCAGAGGCTGGATGGCCATCTGTTGGGCGTGCTTTGAATGCGATTTCCTGCTTCTTAGCAGGGGGTTGGACTGGATGGCCCATGAGGTCTCTTCCAACTCTACTATTCTATGATTCTATGATACAGGAAAGGAAGGAGATTCCACCTGAACATCAGGAAGAACTTCCTGACTCTGAGAGCTGTTTGGCAGTGGAACTCTCTGCCCCGGACTGTGGTGGAGGCTCCTTCTTTGGAGGCTGGATGGCCATCTGTCGGGGGTGCTTTGAATGAGATTTTCCTGCTTCTTGGCCGAATCAACTGGATGGCCCATGAGGTCTCTTCCAACTCTAGGATTCAATGATTCTTGGCATCCAGCAGACGCTTCTGAGCTCCAGGGCAGCTGGTCAGTCAACTCCAGGGTGAGGAAGACCCTGCTGACCAGGGCTGGACGACCCCTGAGAGACCATGGGTCACTTTGCCCCTCTCCAGGCCTGGGATGGGGCCAAAGGAAGCGGAGATACAGAAGAGCCTGGGGAGAGGTTTGCATCTGGTGAGATGTTTGTACATCCGGGGTGCACTTGGGGGGAGCAATGGGCTGGACTTTGGGGGGGGGGGGTGTGCTTCAAAGCAGAGGCAGCCTGGCCCCTCCCTGCGCATGGCCAGCCTGTGCCCATGCATCACGGACCCCGTAATGAGGGCACCGAAGTGCTGAGTCGGGAACACACACACACACATACACATTGCCGCCTTGGCAATGCAGGGACCCCCCCCCCCCCCCACAATCCTCCATAAGGGAGGCTCACAAGGGAGAGATTATAGCTGGGAGGGGGGGGGACACCCCATCGGATGGGGGAGAGAAGTGCTGATGGCAGCGTTTGCAGCCGCCGAAAAGGAATGTCCGGGGTCAGTCGTAATTGGTAAATATTTGTCTATCTAATCAAAAGGCCTTTTAATTAACAGAGTCCTTCTTGCAATGGTTTTGCTGCGCCGCCGGGAGGGAGGGAGTGAGCGAGCGGAGGAGCATCTTCTGCCGGGAAGTCAATTAGCGGCGCAGATGGTGCCCAGGCCTGGACCGCCATCTGCTTCCCCACCCGGACCCCTCCCCAGAAGGCAGCCAGAAGGGGGCGCCAGGTGGGGCTGGGGGGGGGGAGGCACCTGTTGGTGGGGAGGGGGTGCCCCGCCCTGCGAAGGAATACATACAGGGGTGGGGGGCTCCTCCTGCTCCCTGCCCCCCTCCCATGCTGTTAGGGGCCATGTGGGCCCCAGGGACCCTTCCCCTTCCTCTAGGCCCACTCACTTCAGGGTCATTGGGGGTTTAATGGGGGGAAAGGGGCAAAGAAGGTGTTGGGGGTGGGGGAGCCCTAATGCACATGGAAGAGCACACTTTGGCCCAATGGTCCGCAGCCAAGGAGCCCGGAAGTGGGAGGGAAAGGGGTTCCCTTCTCGGGGGGGGGGGGGACCTTTGTTATGGCCATTGTGCCATTGCCCTTGCATCATGAGCATTGTGCCATTGCCATTGCCATTGTGCTATTATCCTTGCATCATTGCCATTGCATCATGGCCATTGTGTCATTGCCATTGCCATTGTGCTATTGCCATTGTGTCATTGCCATTGCCATTGTGCTATTGCCATTGTGTCATTGCCATTGCCATTGTGCTATTGCCATTGTGTCATTGCCATTGCCATTGTGCTATTGCCATTGTGTCATTGCCATTGCCATTGTGCTATTGCCATTGTGCCATTACCCTTGCATCATGGGCATTGTGCCATTGCCATTGCCATTGCCATTGTGCTATTGCCATTGTGTCATTGCCATTGCCATTGTGCTATTGCCATTGTGTCATTGCCATTGCCATTGTGCTATTGCCATTGTGCCATTACCCTTGCATCATGGGCATTGTGCCATTGCCATTGCCATTGCCATTGTGCTATTATCCTTGCATCATTGCCATTGCATCATGGCCATTGTGTCATTGCCATTGCCATTGTGCTATTGCCATTGTGTCATTGCCATTGCCATTGTGCCATTACCCTTGCATCATGGGCATTGTGCCATTGCCATTGCATCATCTCCATTGCATCATTGCCATTGCACTATTTCCATTGTGTCATTGCCATTGCCATTGTGCTATTGCCATTGTGCCATTACCCTTGCATCATTGCCATTGCATAGTTTCCATTGCACTATTTCCATTGTGCCATTGCCATTGCCATTGTGCCATTACCCTTGCATCATTGCCATTGCATAGTTTCCATTGCACTATTTCCATTGTGCCATTGCCATTGCCATTGTGCCATTACCCTTGCATCATTGCCATTGCATAGTTTCCATTGCACTATTTCCATTGTGCCATTGCCATTGTGCTATTGCCATTGTGCCATTACCCTTGCATCATGGGCATTGTGCCATTGCCATTGCATAATCTCCATTGCATCATTGCCATTGCACTATTTCCATTGTGTCATTGCCATTGCCATTGTACTATTGCCATTGTGCCATTACCCTTGCATCATTGCCATTGCATAGTTTCCATTGCACTATTTCCATTGTGCCATTGCCATTGTGCTATTGCCATTGTGCCATTACCCTTGCATCATGGGCATTGTGCCATTGCCATTGCATCATCTCCATTGCATCATTGCCATTGCACTATTTCCATTGTGTCATTGCCATTGCCATTGTGCTATTGCCATTGTGCCATTACCCTTGCATCACTGCCATTGTGCCATTGCCATTGCTCTGGGGCCTCTAGGTTGGCATCTCACTAGAAGCAGGGAGGAGCCCAACTGCCTTAATTTGGGGGGGGGTCTGGGCTGCCTCCTCCTCCTCACTTGTGGGGCTGCCTTGGGGAGGGGAGGGATTTGGGATTTGGGGGAGAGGGCAATCCCCCCAGCACAGAGCCCCCCCCCCGCTGAGCCTGTTCTCTCCCCCCCCCCCCGTTCTGCTGCTGCTGCCTAAGGAGGCAACGAGAGGGAGGGAGGGAGAGAGAGAGAGAGAAGGAAGAGCCGGAGCCCCCCCCCCCCCCCCCATCAAGGGCTCTTGAGTCCCTGCGCGGCGCCACTCGCGGCTGATTGCCCCTTTGTCTCCCTTCCAGCAAAAGCGCCGCTTCCACAGCGGGGGGGGGGGGCATCCAGGGAGAGTCCCTCCCATCTCCACAACAGCCCTTGAAACTGGGGGGGGGGGCATCCTGGGCCTACAGAATGGGGGAAGGAAGGAAGGAAGGAAGGAAGGAGCGAGCGAGCTCTGGGGGTGGGCCCAGCCCCCTCTCAGGCCCTTTTGCCAGTTCCAACTGGAGGTGACTGACTCATCAAATGAGAGGAATTTCCTAATCTCAGCAAGGGAATCAATAGGGTCACTCTTCGAATCCTAGAGTGGGAAGGGCCCCCCAGTTAACCCCACTAAGACAAAAGTGAAAATTTTCCCCTGACATTAAGTCAAGTCGTGTCCGACTCTGGAGGTTGGTGCTCATCTCCATTTCTAAGCCAAAGAGTTGTCTGTAGACACCTCCAAGTTCATGTGGCCACTGGCATGACTGCATGAAGCACTGTTGCCTTCCCGCCAGAGCCGTACCTATTGATCTACTCACATTTGCATGTTTTCAAACTGCTAGGTTGGCAGAAGCTGGGGCTAATGATGGGCGCTAACCCCATCCTGTGGATTCAAACCACCAACCTTTCGGTCAGCAAGTTCAGCAGCTCAGTGGTTTAACCCGCTGTGCCACTGCAGCCCCTACTGTTCCCATGTCCGAGTGGAGGCCACTACAGCATCCCTGCCATCTGCTGCAATAGGGAACCAAGCAAGGGAAGAGACAGTGTTGGCTTGGCAGGGTTTTGCTCCTGCTTCTGCCTCTGATGTTGGCAGACTGACTGCTGGAGAAGGAGCTCCGAAACTTTTCCTGGTATTGAGGTCAGCCCGAGTGGCCTCTTTTCCCCGGATCTATTTTTTGTGAGGGATAATGTTGGCTCATCATGTCCTCTGGCATCTCAACGGCTTGCCAATCTTTCTCAGAAATGACGGCAAGAGGTGTAGTAGGGAGAGAGAGAGAGAGAGAGAGCATATAGAGAGTATTCCTTCGGTGCATTGGGATGCGATTCCTTTAGCCTCGCAGGTCTGCATTCATTTGGGCTAAGCAGGTGATCCCCGGCTGCCTCCTTGTCAATTCCAATTTGCAACCTGGATCTCTGGATGAGGCCTCTCCTGCCGCACGGAAGCACAAGCGCAGCCCTCTTCGAGGGAGCAAACAATTCTCATTGGCACATGTCTGCAGGTTAATTGTGACTTATGCCAGGCTTTTCCTAGCATTGTCTTGGCAAGGTCTCTTCTGAGGAGTTCCTCCCCTTGCCATCCTATGAGACTGAGTGTGTGTGTGCGTTGTGTGTGTTCTGTGTGGAATAGGAAGGGTTCAATCCTTGTCCAGTCCTTGAACTATGATATACCTCACAAACTCTGAGCATGCCTGCCATAGATGTGGGCGAAATGTCAGGAGAGAATACTTCTGGAACATGGCCATACAGCACGGAAAACATACAACAACTCTGTGATCCCAGCCATGAAAGCCTTCGACAACACAATGCCTTCAGTGTTGGAAATTACAACCTTCTTCAGACCTCCTCTCATAAAAGGTCATGCTTTTCTAAAATTCGGAGGAGGTTGGCTGCCATTGCTTACCAACTGAAGAAGGCGATGCACCAAAATCATAGAATAGACCCCAAAGGCTATCCAGTCCAACTCTCTTCTGCCAGGCAGGAAAAGCACGAACAAAGCATTCCCAACAGGTCGCCATCCAGCCTCTGCTTCAAAGCCTCCGAGGAAGGAGCTTCCACCAGACTCCGAGGCATTGAGTTTCGCTGTTGAACAGCTCTCACGATCAGGAAGTTCTTCCTAATGTTCAATGGAAATGCCTTCTCTGTCATTTGAACCCATGGCTCCATTGAGTCCTTGTATCCAGGGCAGCAAAAAGGAAACCTGTTCCATCTTCCCTTCTCTTCCTGGTGGCACCCAATATAGAACTCCACTATGCCGATGATAACGTAGTCAGTGCGCATTCAGAAGTAGACCTACAAGACACTCTAAACACCTTTGCAGAATCATACGAGAAGCTTGTTCATAGAATCATAGAATCATAGAATAGTAGAGTTGGAAGAGACCTCATGGGCCATTGAGTCCAACCCCCTGCCAAGAAACAGGAAATCACATTCAAAGCACCCCCGACAGATGGCCATCCAGCCTCTGCTTAAAAGCCTCCAAAGAAGGAGCCTCCACCACAGTCCGGGGCAGAGAGAGAGTTCCACTGCCGAACAGCCCTTCTCACTGTGAGGAAGTTCTTCCTGATGTTCAGGTGTTCGCTCATTGAACACTGAGAAAACCAAAATGCTCTTCCAGCAGGCACCAGTCGGTCCTCCTGCAGTGCCAGAAATACAGCTCAATGGTGTAATGTTTATTTATTTATTATTTATTTACAGCATTTATATTCCGCCCTTCTTTCTCACCCCGAAGGGGACTCAGGGCTCACATTACACATACAGGCAAACATTCAATGCCTTTTAACATAGAACAAAGACAAGACAAACATAGGCTCCAAGCGGGCCTCGAACTCATGACCTCCTGGTCAGAGTGATTCATTGCAGTGATTCATTGCAGCTGCTCTCCAGCCTGCGCCACAGCCCGAGCTGTGGAAAATGTTGGAAAATGCTGTTGGAAAATGTTAGCGATTTCCGCTCCCTTGGCAGCAACCTCCCCACAAAAATCAATATTGACATTGAAATACAACACCCCCTGAGCTCTGCAAGTGCAGTCTTCTTCCAAATGAAGCAGAGAGTGTTTGAGGACCAGGACATCCGTAAGGAGACCAAGGGGCTTGTCGATAAAGCTATTCCCCTCCCAACCCTGTTCTACGCCTGCGAAACGTGGACCGTCTACAGACATCACACTCAACTCCTGGAACAATTCCACCAGCGTTGCCTCAGAAAAATTCTAGAAGTCTCTTGGGAAAACAGGCAGACTAATGTCAATGTGCTGGAAGAAGAAGCAAAGACCAGCAACACTAAAGTGATGCTCCTGTGCCATCAACTCTGTTGGACTGAAGGCCACGTTGTCCAAATATTCAAAGGTCACCGTCTCCCAAAGCAGTTCCTTTCCTCCCGACTCAAGTGAGGAATGGTGGGAGCTGAAGTCCAACAGGAGAGATGGGTAATAAATACAATATTATTATGATGCATGGGGTGCATGGTTGCTGCTGGCTGAAGTACCTAGCCTCGCCTTCAAAACAAGCACACGCACAGCTTTCTGGCTCTTGTAGGAAAAGCCCAAAATACCTGGAAGGCCCAAGTTTGCCCATGCCTGGGTTACAGAGTCGAAGGACTCTGTAAGGAGAGGACAAAGCCCCAAAGATGGTCAAATGTCCCCCTGACGCAGGTGTGCAGCCACTCCTTTCTGGAGAAACCCCAGGGCGGATGGCAGGCTGGGTCAAGAGAGAGCCTTTCCTGCTCCAAAGCCAGGCTGCAGCGGCACCAAGCAGCGCTTTCCTTCCTTCCTTCCTTCCTTTGCTGGCTCGCCTCGCTCCCTCCTCCCTTGCATTCCAGGTCCCAAGGGAGCCTTCAAGGCACATTCAGCATTTGTTGACTCCCTTGAGCGAGAGAGTGAGCGAGAGTGAAGGAGAGAGCGGAGGTGCTCAAGTGATTTTCTCCCCTCCATCTGCTTAATTTGGCACCCAAAAAAAAGCCAAGGAGCACTCAGGAGCCTGAGGAGCTGCTCTGAGGAGCTGCAAGGGAAGGGGCGGCTGGATCAGGGCCTCGCCCACGGAACCTCGCCTTGATTTTGGCTCCGAGTCCACAAAGGCAGCCCAAGACCCCTTGCAGCACCCCACTTCCATGCCAGGACCCCAGACCCTACAAATGAGCACTCCCTCCAGATGTGGCATGAGTTGGGACATAGCACGGACCTCTGCAGCTGGACTGACGCATCGATGGTGCCATGCAGGGCAGGCCCAAAGTGATTTTCAAGTGTAGGCAAACAGAATTTTGGTGCCCCCCGCCAAACCAATCACTGAAAAATAAACGTGTTGGATAAGTGAAAATGTTGGATAATAAGGAGGGATTAAGGAAAAGCCTAAATAAAGAACAACACTCTGAAAACAGGGGAATTTCAGACAGGAAACAATCAGGGCCAGCGAACACCTCCCAACCAAAGATGCCCCCAGGGAGGAAGCAGCCAGGCTTTGAATCTGCAAGGCCATTAAATGCTAATCAAGCTGGCCAATGGCGACATTCACACTAGCCTCAAACAGACAAGAGCTCTTTCTCCCATCCTGGACTTTCCACAGATATATAAACCCCACTTACCTAGCTTCCAACAGACCTCAGAACCTCAGAATGCAGATGTGCACCTCATGGGTCTCTTAGAGGCATTGCTTTTTGTTGGGAATCTATTGAGCGGTTAGACTCAAAAATAACCCTCTTTTGGGGGTGATTCCTCAAAAATACAGCAGAGTGGCAGAACCACGTTTCATAAGCAGCAGAAACTTACGTGTGGTGAGCTTGGAGAGGCCTTTGTTCCTCAGGATGGCAAAGGATTGCAAAGTCTCCTTGAAAGTTCAAAAATCATTTATCGAGGTAAAAAGAAATCCATTGTAGATAGAAAAGGTTCTTGGAGCTAACTAGCTCTCTAGGCTAGCCACTAAGGAAGGTAAGAAGGTAAAAATAACAAAATATCTAAATAGCTACATTTTGCCAGGAGGGAGGGCAAAATGTGACAAAGGAGGAAGAGAGTCAAAATGGGGCTGACCAAATGGTCGAAGCCTTGGGGCAATTAACATTCCAGTTAGATAGAGGAAATTGCCTCATCCCTAAAGAGTCACATTACTATAACAACAAGGTGAGGAAGTGAATGTAAAAAGGAAAGCAAGAGAGGGAAACCAGCAAAGGCCTATCTAGACATGCTTGGGAATACAGAGAGAGTTCCCTCAGTCTAATCCTATCCTCTACCTAACTACAGTAGAGTCTCACTTATCCAACATAAACGGGCCAGCAGAATGTTGGATAAGTGAATATGTTGGATAATAAGGAAAGATTAAGGAAAAGCCTATTAAACATCAAATTAGGTTATGATTTTACAAATTAAGCACCAAAACATCATGTCATGCAACAAATTCGACAGAAAAAGTAGTTCAATACGCAGTAATGCTATGTAGTAATTACTGTATTTACAAATTTAGCACCAAATATCACCATGTTTTGAAAACATTGACTACAAAAATGCGTTGGATAATCCAGAATGTTGGATAAGTGAGACTCGACTGTACTTGAGACTTGTGCAGTCCAGGATGACATCCAACACTTTTGAATGCAGCATGGCACCTCATTCGTGCCCATGCCTGCTCCTGCAGCTGGAAAACAATCATACTGGGAGACACTGGGAAGGGAAGAGGGGCAGGGCCACGGCTGCCTTCAGGGGCTCCGCATGCAGCCGCTCCCCCTCCTCAGAATAGCATCAGGGGGGCCCAGTGTTGTGTTGACAAGGGTGTAGGGTCCCAGTCCCACTCTATCCTGCGTAGCAGAATTCAGAACGATCTTCACAGATGAGAGAGATGATTGGCCAAAACGAACACAATGACGTTCGACAAATGCAAGATCCTCCACTTAGGCAGAAAAAAGGAAAGGCACAGATACAGAATGGGGAAGGCCTGGCTTGACAGCAGGATCTGTGGAAAAGATCTTGCAGTCCTTGTGGGGAGAAGGGTCACAAGAGCCAAGAATGACATGCGGAGGCTCAAAAGGCCAATGGGATTTTGGACTGCATCAATAGGAGTCTAGCAGCCCTCGGTGGCGCAGGGGGTTAAACCTCTGAGCTGCTGAACTTGCTGACCGAAAGGTCGGCGGTTCGAATCTGGGGAATGGGGTGACCTCCTGCTGTTAGCCCCAGCTTCTGCCAACCTAGCAGTTCAAAAACATGCAAATGTGAGTAGATTGATAGGTACTGCTCCGGCGGGAAGGTAATAGCGCTCCATGCAGTCATGCCAGTGGCCACATGACCTTGGAGGTGTCTATGGACAATGCCAGCTCTTGGGCTTAGAAATGGAGATGAGCACCAACCCCCAGACTTAATGTCAGGGGAAAATCTTTATCTTCACGAAATAAGAGCCTAGTGCCTAGATCCAGGGATGGAAGTCCTGCTCGCCCTCTATTCTATTCTGCCTGGGTCAGACCACTTATTTATTTATTTATTAGCGACATTTATATCCCGCCCTTCTCTCCCCGAAGGAGGAAAGGGCGGTTTACAAGTATATATACATACAATATATTATATCATACAACTATATTGCAATATTATTAGTAATATTCCATGTAATATAAATATACAATAGTGAATAATGTCATAATTATCATTATTCCACTTCACCTGGAATCCCAGTGTGTCCAATTCTGGGCATTGCCACTGAAGAGAGATGTTGACCCTAAGCTGGAATGTGTCCAGTGGAAGGCAACTCAAAGGATCAAGGGTCTGGAGAACAAGAATCCCTATGAGGAGCGGCTGAAAGAGCTGGGCCTGCAGAAGAGAAGGCTGAGAGAGAGGAGACAGGATGAGGGCCGGGGATCAAGATGTGAGAGAGGGGAAGGAAGTCCTAGGGAGGAGGGAGGGGGCTTCCTTTCTGCTGCCCTGGAGACTAGGGCGCAATGGAACAATGGCTCCAAAGTACAGAAAAGGAAGGAATGGACTTCCTGGCTGTGAGAAGAGCTGTTCAGCAGTGGAACTCTCTGCGCTGGAGTGTGATGGAGGCTCCTTTTTTGAAGGCTTTGAAGCACAGGCTGGATGGCCATCTGTCGGGGTGCTTTGAATGCGATTTCCTGCTTCTTAGCAGGGGGTTGGACTGGATGGCCCATGAGGTCTCTTCCAACTCTACTATTCTATGATTCTATGATTCTATGAAAGCTCCGCTAACCGGTGGGGCCCCGCCGAGCGTGAAATCGCTGCCATCGATTGGGGAGAAGGAAGGAAGAAGGGAGGGAGGGAGGGAGGGAGGGAGGAAGGAAGGAAGGAGAAAAGTTAGGAAAGAAGGGGAGAAGGGAGGGAGGGAGGGAGGGGAGGAAGGGAGGGAGGAAGGAAGGAAGAAAGGAAGGAAGGAAGGAAGGAAGGGGAGAAGGAAGGAGGGAGGGAGGGAGGGAAGGAGGAAGGAAGGAAGGAAGGAAGGAAGGAAGGAAGGAAGGAAGGAAGGAAGGAAGGAAGGAGAAAAGTTAGGAAAGAAGGGGAGAAGGGAGGGAGGGAGGGGAGGGAGGGAGGGAGGAAGGAAGGAAGGAAGGAAGGAAGGAAGGAAGGAAGGAAGGAAGGAAGGAGAAAAGTTAGGAAAGAAGGGGAGAAGGGAGGGAGGGAGGGGAGGAAGGGAGGGAGGAAGGAAGGAAGAATAGTGAATAGTGAAGGGAGGGAGGGAGGAAGGAAGGAAGGAAGGAAGGAAGGAAGGAAGGGAGAAGGAAGGAGGGAGGGAGGGAGGGAGGGAGGAAGGAAGAAAGGAAGGAAGGAAGGAAGGAAGGAAGGAAGGAAGGGGAGAAGGGAGGGAGGGAGGGGAGGAAGGGAGGGAGGAAGGAAGGAAGAAAGGAAGGAAGGAAGGAAGGAAGGAAGGAAGGAAGGAAGGAAGGAGAAAAGTTAGGAAAGAAGGGGAGAAGGGAGGGAGGGAGGGGAGGAAGGAAGGAAGGAAGGAAGGAAGAAAGGAAGGAAGGAAGGAAGGAAGGAAGGAAGGAAGGAAGGAAGGAGAAAAGTTAGGAAAGAAGGGG